>NC_088696.1:22032741-22147741 GCF_028017835.1 Emys orbicularis
AGAAAAATCTGACTGGCCCCCTATCCTTATTCCTTGTTTCCTACAGTGCTGTATCCAAGCCATGCTTTATAGGTGACTGCATACATCATGCAGTGCTCTAAGTGTGTCTTTACAAGTATCCTGAATGCTGCTTGAGTATGGAAATTACCGACAAAAGAAATTAAGAGCAGGAACCCCATGATTAGACTAATGCATTGATCAAGTCAATTCTTCTCTGTTTCACTGCCAACACACCACATATAAAAGCGTCATTAAAGAAACTTTGCTGTCTCTCCTACTAATGGTCTACAATTTGAGCATGCCCAGATGATTGACAGGCTGTGCCAGGGCTGCCTGTGTTGTCTGCAAAAGCCACATCGGATCAACGGAAGCTTAAAGCAAAGCATAAATTATAGATACATGTCTGTTTCTTTGATGATGTGAGACTAGTAGGTGCATCCCACTTCCATCACACAAAGAACCGCACTTTCATGCAGCTTTTTCACTTTGTCACATCACATTTGAAAAAACAACAGTGAAAACATAAATGTTCTTTTTTTTTTAAACAAACAGCCTGTTCAAAGCTAGTCTTAAAGTTCTTCACTTTTTTGAATTAATTAAACATAAAATAAGTGTTAAATTGCAAAGTTCAATGCAGCAAGGTTTATTGCTTACTTTCTATATCTGTTTGTCATTCCTGCTAACTGTTCTACTTGTTTTCTGAAGCAGAGCCACTGAATTGTAATATTCTAGTATTTTGACCATTCGAACACAAAGATGTTCAGAAAGTACTAAAAAAGGAACATTTTTTGCTTCGTAAATTTTATAGTAGGAAGGTGATACAATTTCCTTACTCCAAATGTATGGAATCGTCTGTTCAGTAATACAAGATCAACATATTTTCGGTTCATAAGAATGCATATAATTATCAAGCATAAGTGTGTCTATAATATATATGTATAATGAAAAGGAGAGAAAGAGAGTGCTTTATCACTATAATTTTACAGTGCTAACATGAAAAATACTGCAGGCTTGTAGTAATATTTACAAATGAAATTATGTTACCTGGTTTATTGATATCATGTTTTAACAAAAAATACAAATAAAGTAAAATCTCTATCTTAGTTGAACTCAGGCAATTGAAGAGCATAGCTAGCTAGCCAGCATTCTCCCTCCCCTTTCCCCCTCCAAAAAAATCACTGACCATGTATATAGTAATTACACACACAATCATACTAGTAGTGCCTTTCATATTTAGAATTTCAACAAAATGTGTAAAGTACACTTCAGGACAAGTATAGAATAGTTCCATTACATACTTCTGAGCTACTACAGAAGTTCCTAATTGCACCAGGCTAAAATAGGTTATAGTAATTTTAAACCATGTGGCATCTTATTTAAGGTATTCAGTATTTTAGAGTCTTCATGCTGTCACTGAATTGATTCTTAAACTATTTATACTTTACTATGTTAATGCCTTCTCTTTATACTTTACTAATGCCCAGTTTTAGTTAATAGAAATGGCTTATTGGATAAAGCATAGCTGTACTTTGTAAAATACTCATCTTGTATCACTTCTTTTAGAGATCAGACATTTCCTTTTCCCCTAAGGTCCAAAGATCTGTAAGTTGACATAATTCTGCACAAATCACTCTGGTAGTGTAACTTAGAATGTCCAAATTCCCTTTGGACCATGGCCTCTGTAACTGTGCCATCACTCACTTAACTTCACCTTATCTTTAAATAAGTTTAACCAGAAGGGACTTGTTCAACTCACCTCCTCTTGAGTGACGTGAATTATTTATATGATCTTCATATGTGTTCGTTAAGCTATATACTGTAAGCCAAAGTGTAACTGTTTATTCTGTTCACCCATAAGAGTACTACTACAATGCTTGAGCTACAGCAAACTACAGTAAGAATCTGCCACTTTTTGCTGATCTTTGATGGAAATTGACAATCATCACATAATTTTTTCATGCTATACAATGGCAGCGGCATTGTCTCAAACTGGCACTTTAGCAATACAGAATGCATAAAAGAGATATTTCAAACACTCACTGTTGTTGCGTTGCCATTTTCCAGGCCACCTTTCCCTGTTTCCTCACAAAACTGAATACACAGGAAACCATATACAGGCATGTCTTACAACATACATATACAGCTGTAATGGTTATTGTAGTGACAATGAGAGAATAGGGCTTATTTGTCAATTCACCTTTTTAAGTGTGTTCCTTCTCTGTGAAGGAATGAGACCCCTTGTGATGCAACAGACTTGCAAAAAGATTCTATTAGCTACTAAAGGGACAACAGAAAACATAGATCAACATAAAATATAACAAATACTTCCCTTAAAATGTGATATGAAAATATTTTCCAGTAAATTTGTCCTATTAGGGCTCTTACATTTTCAAAGTAATAATAGTTAAAAATATTGTGTATTTATATAGCCCTTTTCATAGAGAATGATGCCAGAGAACATTATAGACTGACTACATAGAGGTTACTCAGGCACCACTGAAAAAAAAAACTCTTGGGTGGAAGACAGCAACCACTTAGTGCCACCAACACTAAACAACAGTTTTAAAAGGGTATCTGAACAATAATTTCTCTAATGGGTACTAGTGGTATTTATTTTTAGCATGCAGAACCTAGATACCCAAGTTGGAATTTGGCCAGAACACCACTATTAACATTCCTGCTGTTAGAAAGAGTGGTATAGGATCATTTACGTTACAAAGGTAAAGGTTTTTCTTTCATGTCTTCTGCAAATAACATTCCCTCAGTACAGTATCCCCTAACATTGTAGTGGATCCTTGGTTGAACAGAGACTTGCTGTCATCTACTAAATGAAACACAACATTTCTTTCAGGATCCTGGATTTTCTTTGAAGGACTCCCATCCAGGTGCCAACTAGACGAGAACCTGCTTACCTGATGAGAGCTGAGGTGATCTGGTTAGAACACAGAATTTGTGTTGTGGTATATTTAAGGACCTTATGATTTGGGGAGTGGGGGCTGGGAGAGGGGTCTTACATGCTTGTATCTTTCCATGTCCAGTGGGCTTCCTTGCTGGCTGAATAGCTTCATACATTTCATGGTTTTCTGCTTTTCCGATATGGAACACACTGTGGGGTACTGTAAAGGGCATGTTCTTTTGGAGGACCTGCAAAAGACAAGATATTTCATCTATGGTCATGAGGTTCCCTCTTGGGTCCTGTTTCTGCTCCCCTTTACATCCATGTAAAACTTTAATCTAGCTAGCATGGGTAACAACAGTAGTTTAGATGTGGTGGCTTGGGATAGCTGGCCAAGTACAAGCCTGCTGGGGAGCCTGGCTACGTATGTGGGTTGCTAACCTATGCTGAAACCCTTGCTGCCTCACCTATAGTATTCTATTATAGTCCAGGTGAAGGGGGTGGATCAAGAGGAAAAAAGAACGTGGTGCTATCAGATAAAACTTCCTTCGCTGGCAGATTTTGTAGGTTAGGACACTGGGCTCATCCCCTACTTTTCTCAGTGTCATGTGATTATTTTTTAAACATCCTCAGTTTAAGATTTGATCTGAAGGACAGCATTTCTCAAAGTGAGCCCCCCACCTGTAGAACTGCAGTATGTTGTGGGATGAGTCCACTGTTGGCATGGGCCTTTGAGACCATGACTATCTGTCATAGAGACAAGTTTTCTACTAAATGAGCTATAATGATTAAGCCTGGGAGATGAATCCATCTTTGTACTTCTCATATTCTGGGTGCATACAGGAGCCTGTTTGTACCACAGTGAAAGTTAAAGAAGCCTAAGGCCATGTCTATACTACTGGCTAAATCGGCTCTGCTGCGATCGATGCAGTGGTGTTGATTTAGCGGGTCTGGTGAAGACACGCTAAGTTGATGGCAGAGCACTCTCCTGTTGACTGCTATGCTCCATCTCCCCGAGAAGAGTAAGGTAAGTCAGCGGGAGAGCATCTCCCATCAACACAGCACAGTGTAGACACCGCTGTAAGTCGACCTGAGCTACGTCAGCTTCAGTTACATAACTTACGTAACTGAAGTAGCGTAACTTAGGTTGACTTACAGCTGTAGTGTAGACCAGGCCTAAGTCTCAGCCTTAGCAGCGTGAAAGGACTTTTGTGTAACTTATGCCTGGTCTACACTACAGGGGAAATTCAATCTAAGCTACGCAATTTGAGTTACGTGAATAGTGTAACTCAAATCGACATAGCTTAGATCTACTTACCGCGGGGTCCATACTATGCGACACTCTCCCTTCGATTCCCCCTACTCTTCAAACGAACGACAAAACAACCCTCCCCTCCAGCCCACAGACACTGACTTCTTAGAAACATGCTGGATTTCTGTGACACTTTTTTGAGTTATAGCTTTCTTAGGATGTTTAATTCTAGGCTTGGAAGCTTAAGGCTCCCTTCCATCAAAAGAGTTGAAAAGCACTTGTATGTAAATCTTTAAATACAGTATAGTAATTACATATTAATCATTCACACAGAGTATCTCTTTTAATTTCTTGATGCTGCTTCTAAAAATAATGCAAATGATTTTGTCACTAGGAAATGTGTTAAAAATTTTTCCTGGTGAATTTGTTTCAGGAGAAGTGGAGAGAGTTCTACCTCATGCGGCAAGGGTTTGATTAGCTCACAGTCAAGCCTAATTCTTACAAGGGTTGCATGGAAATGTTGAGGTTTCAGTCTTTTATTGTCAGGCCATGAACCAAAGTTGCTTTATTGCATACAGACAAAATAAATTTCTCAAGTTACCCAATGCTCAGGTTGGTAACAAAAGCCACACCTCACAATGCTTATCAGGACTTCGCTCAGCATCCCAGAGCTGAAAGTCAGGAGTGGGAAACTACTACCAAGCAGAGAGTAGAAGCACTCACCTCCCTTCTTATATATCTGGGTCATCTTAATTGATCCCAGTAGACTTCTTCATTGCTGGGCTACCTCAATCAACCCACCTTAAATCCTCACCTGGAGGAACTTGTCTCCTTTCCTAGCAGCTGAGGCAATACCTTGGGGGAGGAAAAGGTTCCTTTCATTCCTCTTTGCCAAGCGCGTTGCTGGATATATAATCACCATCACAAATGTATAAAGCAAATTCATAGCCTGGTTCAGGAAGTATAACTATGTTCTTCTATATTCCTAATCAGGAAATATTGTGCCCCATAACTGAATTAGATACTTCTGATACTTAAAATTCTACATGTTTTCTTAGTGTTGCATATACAATAGCTCAGTATAAGCTAAGTCTTTCTGATCATTTTGGCTATGGAGAGAAATATCTATAGTAGCCTTGAAGCATGTGTAACTTTTAAATATGGATCAACTGACCTGAATCAACTGCTAGAACAAAAAGTGACCTTTGTCTTTACTTAGAATTTGAAAATATTTGAGGTTGGAAAAAAGTTGTTTAACTTTTTGTTGTTGTTGCTGCTGCTGCTGTTAAAACTGGGGCTGTTCTGTATTGTATAGTTTTTGATGGAAGCAGAAGTACCAAAAAATCCAAACCAAAATAAAAACCCGGCACAAGAATCTTATTCTTTCAGCATTTTTAGCCTAAGAGCTAAAATAAGGAAGTACTGAAATCTCCTTTGAGAGTCTGAGCTCATGAAATTTCCACTCTAAGATTTGGATATGTTCAGTTTAGCTTCAGAGGAGTAGCATCTGAGGTTTTGGATGTTTAAACAAATCTTTAATCATTTTAAGGTTTATTTATCATTTGAAATTTGCTGTCCCAACTTGACCATCTCATTTTTTTCATTATCACCTGCATTATGTTGTGGCACATAATGACTACGGAAGAAGATTTCTTTATTTCCTATAGGAAACCATGTCCTTTTTTCACATCTTGACACTCCATGACAGATGTGGATATATCAGATCATAAGTGTATTTGCCAATGGGTAGAGATTTGCCTACTGAATGACAGCAGGCTTCCCAACATCCCAGGATAGTGAAAAAGGATAACTTTGGGAATTGGGAACTCTTTTACCCTTAGGTCATCCCTTCAAATCCAGCCTATGTTAGAAATGACAAAAAAGTGATTACCATCGGAATGCTCTGGTGACCTGTGTGAAATGAGCTAGTGTTCTGGGGTCAGTTTCAAGTGGACAGCTGCCCGCTGCACCATTGAAACTAATGGGCAGTCTCAGCAGAGAGCCCAAGGATAGGATCAATATAGAAGGCCTGATATCAGTGAAAAAGAAGGCTTACGAACAACTGTATGTATGTTTGGAAATTCGGGGAACTGTGTGCCTGTGTCTAGCTAGGTGCCACATCCCTCATTTCTGCTAAGTGGAATCAAGCCCAGAGAATAAATTACACTCACCCTTTTTGGAGGTGGTAGCTGTAGGTCAAATTTGAAACACGTCACCCGAATGGTGTCCTGTACCTCATCTGTGACTAACAAGAGGATGTTCTCTCTAAGGCTGTCAATCAGGTTCTTTTAACAAGCATTAAATTCACTTATATTTTTTTAAACTAGGTGGTCAATACTTCCTAAATTTATGAAAGATCTGTGATCCTGCAAGGTACAGAGCACCCTCCACTCCCATTCCCTTTGATGAGAGGATGATCAGCACCTCACTGGATCAGGCAAGTAATCCTGATTTTCTATAGATGCATCTGGCAGTTTTCACTAACTGGAACTAACTTCTATGATTCCAAGTAGATAAAAAACACCAGCTGATAATAGCCGGCTATATCTGTTTAAAATCAGCCCTTCATCCCTGATTCTGAAAAGAAAGGCTATTTAGATATTACAATTCAAAAGAAAAAAAAATCCATTATCCCTTCATAGATTCTAGGATTCATAGATCCATAGATTCTAGGACTGGAAGGGACCTCGAGAGGTCATCGAGTCCAGTCCCCTGCCCGCATGGCAGGACCAAAATACTGTCTAGACCACCCCTGATAGACATTTATCTAACCTACTCTTAAATATCTCCAGAGATGGAGATTCCACAACCTCCCTAGGCAATTTATTCCAGTGTTTAACCACCCTGACAGTTAGGAACTTTTTCCTAATGTCCAACCTAGACCTCCCTTGCTGCAGTTTAAGCCCATTGCTTCTTGTTCTATCCTTAGAGGCTAAGGTGAACAAGTTTTCTCCCTCCTCCTTATGACACCCTTTTAGATACCTGAAAACTGCTATCATGTCCCCTCTCAGTCTTCTCTTTTCCAAACTAAACAAACCCAATTCTTTCAGCCTTCCTTCATAGATCATGTTCTGAAGACCTTTAATCATTCTTGTTGCTCTTCTCTGGACCCTCTCCAATTTCTCCACATCTTTCTTGAAATGCGGTGCCCAGAACTGGATGCAATACTCCAGCTGAGGCCTAACCAGAGCAGAGTAGAGCGGAAGAATGACTTCTCGTGTCTTGCTCACAACACACCTGTTAATACATCCCAGAATCATGTTTGCTTTTTTTGCAACAGCATCACACTGTTGACTCATATTTAGCTTGTGGTCCACTATAACCCCTAGATCCCTTTCTGCCGTACTCCTTCCTAGACATTCTCTTCCCATTCTGTATGTGTGAAACTGATTTTTTCTTCCTAAGTGGAGCACTTTGCATTTGTCTTTGTTAAACTTCATCCTGTTTAACTCAGACCATTTCTCCAATTTGTCCAGATCATTTTGAATTATGACCCTGTCCTCCAAAGCAGTTGCAATCCCTCCCAGTTTGGTATCATCCACAAACTTAATAAGTGTACTTTCTATGCCAATATCTAAGTCGTTAATGAAGATATTGAACAGAGCCGGTCCCAAAACAGACCCCTGCGGAACCCCACTCATTATGCCTTTCCAGCAGGATTGGGAACCATTAATAACAACTCTCTGAGTACGGTTATCCAGCCAGTTATGCACCCACCTTATAGTAGCCCCATCTAAATTGTATTTGCCTAGTTTTATCAATAAGAATATCATGCGAGACCGTATCAAATGCCTTACTAAAGTCTAGGTATACCACATCCACAGCTTCTCCCTTATCCACAAGACTCGTTATCCTATCGAAGAAAGCTATCAGATTGGTTTGACATGATTTGTTCTTTACAAATCCATGCTGGCTGTTCCCTATCACCTTACCACCTTCCAAGTGTTTGCAGATGATTTCCTTAATTACTTGCTCCATTATCTTCCCTGGCACAGAAGTTAAACTAACTGGTCTGTAGTTTCCTGGGTTGTTTTTATTTCCCTTTTTATAGATGGGCACTATATTTGCCCTTTTCCAGTCTTCTGGAATCTCTCCCGTCTCCCATGATTTTCCAAAGATAATAGCTAGAGGCTCAGATACCTCCTCTATTAGCTCCTTGAGTATTCTAGGATGCATTTCATCAGGCCCTGGTGACTTGCAGGCATCTAACTTTTCTAAGTGATTTTTAACGTGTTCTTTTTTTATTTTATCTGCTAAACCTACCCCCTTCCCATTAGCATTCACTATGTTAGGCATTCCTTCAGACTTCTCGGTGAAGACCAAAACAAAGAAGTCATTAAGCATCTCTGCCATTTCCAAGTTTCCTGTTACTGTTTCTCCCTCTTCACTGAGCAGTGGGCCTACCCTGTCTTTGGTCTTCCTCTTGCTTCTAGTGTAAGACTCATAACCTATTTACCTTCTCTCCCCCTACCCTTCCAAGGTGCTAAATACGATTTCAGGGCCAATAAAATAGGGACTAATTGCTTCCTCTTGCTTGTAATGTAAGACTCATAACCTATTTACTTTCTCTCCCCCTACCCTTCCAAGGTGCTAAATACGATTTCAGGGCCAATAAAATAGGGACTGATAAAGAAGCACTTTGGAGACTGTGCAGAAGAAAAGTCCTTGAAAGGAAGTATTCAAGTGGTGCTCATACACACTTTGCATTGTAAAACTACATGCAGCCACCTGACCTCTCTCCCCAAGTATTGTAAATTATATGTTCCCATTGCCTAGGCACAATGTGTTTTGCTACAGCTGTTTTTATGTATATGATAGCTGGAATTATTCACTTTTCAGTAGGAATAGGTGAACCTGGTGGAGTTTGAGGTTTGTGAGCCTTGCAAACAGTTTTTGGAGTCGCAAAACTAGCTAGACTTCATGAATCTTTTATTGCAGTGATTTAAACCTCGTTTCCTTCATTAAAGAATTTTTAAAATGATGTTTTGCTAATGCCAAGACTAAGTATTAGAACTAGAAGTACCCCTGAAAGCTAGGCTGTTGCCTTCCATTGGATGGTCTGTACACAGTATGTGTGTGTGTTTGTGTGTGTGTGTATACATATACATTTCTCTTTAGAATTTCTCTCCCCATTTTCTTCTTTCAAACATATTTCTATTTTTTTTCTTTTCATTCCGTTCATTCTCTACTCCATTTCACCTGACTTTTGCACTAGATGTTTTTCTCCCTATTCCCTTTCCTCATGTGTTTCATAGCCTCTCGTAGCACAGCAGAGCAAAGTGCAATAACATTGAATTTAAACTTCTGACCCAGAATATTTAAGTAGGTTCAAAATTATGCAAAACAAGTTATCCCATCCCGAATTTTAGTGGTCCTCAAACACACATTTGTACAAATATGATGGAGCAGTATTATAGAAGCGTGGAAGTCCCTCTCTAGTTAAAGTTGCATCACTACATCTGTTTAAAGGTCGACCTTTTAAAATCCTCTAAAATTGACATGCTTAGTCAGATTTCTTTCAGGGTATGGTTAGTGACCCACATTTGGAGTCATTTGAGCCAGTGGTTCTGGAGATATAAGCCTCCCCACCAGAAAAAGAGCCATTTTTAAAAAGGTTCTAGAGGTGGAGATTTTTGTTTGTTTTTGCACAGAGCTAGAAATCAAACAGTTGATGTGATGTGGGTCAAAATGGTCACAACTCTCAAGTTTTACCCATGTAGTGCATAGCACCCACTAAATCTTCGGAGGACCCAAACTGAGAACTGTGTTTAGGAAATGGTATATTTTTCACACTGTGCATGTGCCAATACAGAAAAGCAGCTGGAGGATTTTCATTCCCTTCATTTTATATGCTTCCACACTTGACTCTTATAAGTGCTCTAAAGTCCAAATGGTTACTCAAATTGCTTTGAAATTTGGTGTGCCTCCCGGGAGCGCAAGGTAGCATTAGTGATCCAAATCTGGGGCCATTTGACTGAGGGTTCATGAATTACAGCTCCCCCCCCCCCAAAAAAATGGTTTCCTTCTACTGCTAGATACTAACGACTGGATGAATCAGAGACCTCTTAATGGCAGTGAACTCACCCTTCAGTTAACATAATTAAGGGCTTGTCTACACTTACCGGGGGATCAACACATGGTGATCAATGCATTGGTGGTCGATTTAGCTGGTCTAGTGAAGACCTGCTAAATCAACCGCAGATTGCTCTCACGTTGACTCCTGTACTCCACCTAAACGAGAAGCATAAGGGGAGTCAATGGGAGAGCGTCTCCCATCGACATTGCATAGTGTGGATCTTAAGTATGTCGACTTCAGCTATGTTATTCATGTAGCTGAAGTTGCGTAACTTAGATCGATCTCCCCCCATAGTGTAAACAAGGCCTAAGTTCCACCAGTGCAACCCAGCCCCTCTGCAGCCCAGCCTTCCTGAGTCCCACAGGTCTGCCAGTTCACCACAACTCCCGTGCACCTTAACCACCCTGCAGCCCACAATGCTGCCAGGGCACTCCAATCCCTGTGCATGCACCCCAACCCCTTGCACCTTAACCACTCTGCACCCCCAACTCTGCCAGTGCCACAAACACCCTGCAGCCCCAGCTTTGTTCATGGACCTCAACCCCCCAACCCAGCTCTGACAGTGCACTCCAACCCCCCTGCACCCAACCTTCATGCACCCCAGCATTATTCCAGTATACCATAGTTGTCCTTTGCTGCTGACACTGGATGTCAATTGGGTTATAGGAGAGCGAAGTGATGGTAATAGAAATATTTATATACCAATGAGTGAAGACTTCAGGGAGATGCACTCCCTGCTTGTGGTGGTAGCCTAGGTGCAGTAGTGGAGAGGGGAGCAGGCCGGAGGGGGGAATGCAGTGAATGGGTCAGGGCCATGGTTGGGGAGGTATGCCGAAGCAGGGCTGGCGGGGAGCAGCTGGTGCATATGTGGGTGGGCAGAGGGGCTGTGGCTTGCTCAATATGCAAAATTGCAAGACACGATATTTACAATTGCTACCAACAACAACAACTACCAACAACATATCTTTTCCTGTTAAAAAAATCTCAGAAATTCAGTGCTAAAAAACTAAGAGCTGTTTGACCGTCATTTTCTAATGATTATTCAGTAAGAAGAATCAAAACCAATGTAAGAAGGTGACAATTGCCTCATGGTTTATATTACAGCCTAAGCTATAGTATAATTCAATGGCAAAAAAGCGATGTTAACGCAGACGTAAGGTTGCCTGGTGGTATGTCATCCCCTTGCACAACGCTGAGTTGAGCAAAGCTCAGACTTCTGAAAACCATGAAATTCAGCATGAAGGTTGCCCATCCAAGCCCAACTCTGCCTTCTTTCAGCGGTGCCCCGTTACAGCCCATTAACACACACCCCTTTACTCTGCCAACCCCACCGTTTCTGAAATATACAAGCTCTTCACCTCCTTTTACAGCCTATTTACTTTCACCCACTCCATTCCACCTAATACCATACAAGGGCAAAACAGGTGTGGGAGGGGGGAAAAGGTTGCCACACCCTCTCCCCTCTGTTCCCCTGGAGCTGGCAGTAGCCAATGGGAATTATGTGCCTACACTCCGGTATTAGGTGTAACTACACTAAATGTTGGAGGCAGCAGTTGGGCCTGCTTGGCCAAGGTGTGTTTGTGATATGAGGACACGTCTTGATTACTTTGAGGTGTGTGACAGAGCTGGATATGAGGAGAGCTAAGTTTTGCACCCTCCAACGTGTGTGTGTGTGTGAAGGGAAGCGCTGCATGTGTACCTTCAGGATCCAATATGTATCTTTTCAATTCAGAGTTATGTACATTACATAATTAGCCGGGCACAAGGAGGTGATTACAAAAGATATTGTCAGTAGTGAGCTGGGTTATGAGCACATTTATTATCTGCATGCCCTCCGGGTAAAGTGAGTGTGGTCAGTGTCAGGTGTAGCTGTACTGAACGGTGGAAGCAGTAGTTAGCTCTGCTTGGAGGAGGTGTTTGCAAGATCTGTGGATTACTTTGAGGTGTGTGACAAAGTTGGGAGTGATATGAGGAGTTCTGTGTTTTGCATGCTCTCACGTGTGAGGAAAGGGAGGAGATTCATGTGCACCGTCTGGATGCAGTATGCATCCCTTCTATGCTGAAATGTGTAGGTTATGTCAATAGCAGGGCAGACGGCTTTTATTATAAAAGATATTGTCAGCAGTGAGGTGGAATATGAGAGGATTCTAAATGATGGACTTGAATGATGGTTAAGTGAAAGCGAGATGGTGTCCTGTGAGTCAGTGTAAGGGAATTTAAAAGGCTGGGAAGCAATTCTCAAATTGTACACGTGTGGGATTCTTTCTGGGGAGCTGGCCAAGTATGTGAGTGTACGCCTGGATCTGGAACCTCCTGAATCATGTAGTGCCAAAGGCCAGTGGGAACAGGTGCCATGCACATACTGAGGCATTGCTTGAAGAGGGTAGAGGGAAGGTAGCACAGGCAGGGTTTTGTTTTTTTATCATTTAATAGTATTAGATGGAATCCTGTGGGGCTGTAAAAGGAGGTGAAGAGCTTGTACATTTCAGCAACGGTGGGGTTGGCAAAGTAAAGGGGTATGTGTTAATGGGGTGTAATGGGGCACTGCTGAAAGAGGGCAGAGTTGGGCTTGCATGGGCAACCTTCACACTTCATTTCCTGGTTTTCAGAAGTCTGAGCATTGCTCAACTCAGCGTTGTGCAAGGGGACAACATACCACCAGGCAACCTTACCTCTGCGTTAATATTGCTTTTTTGCCACTGAATTATACTATAGCTTAGGCTGCAATATAAACCACGAGGCAATAGTGATTTCTTCTTACATTAGTTTTGATTCTTCTTATTGCATAATCATTAGACAATGACAGTTGAAGAGCTCTTTCAGAGTTTTCCATTTGTCTCACTAGTTTTTGACCATTTAAGCTTTTCTTGTTATTGATCATATTAATTTATTGTTATTATTGATCGTATACATTAATTAATAAAAAGGCAGCTGAAGGGCCTGATGCAAAGACCCCTGGCTTCAACAGGCTTTGTATCACTTCCTAGAACTAAATCCTGAGATATGGGCCCTGATGTATGTAATAGAACTTCACTGAATTCTGCAGCAAACTGGGAATTATACAATCATATTAATATAATACAAAAATCACATGACAACCTTTATCTGTCATGGGTGCTGACAAAGATAGAGGAGGAACAACTCTCTGTCATGGAAAGGGCGATGGAAAGAAGAATTCTGGGCATTTCAAGCCGCAACTGAGTCCCCAATGAAGTGATCAGACAGCAGAGTGGAGTGCAGGAAGTCGTTCTGAAAGCAGGTACAGTAAAATACGATGGGCCGGGCATATAGCTCGGCTGTCGCCGAGTGGTACCGATGGGAACTGAAACAACCACTCGGCCGACCGCCAAAGAGATGGGAAGATTTTATCGTGAAAAGGCATGGCCGCACATGGAGAAGGAAGGCCAGGATAAGAGAAGAATGGATAGGTAAAGCATGCCGTCTGCTGACAGGATGGTTTTATGTGGGTTCCACCCACTATTAAACTTTGCTGTTTGGCTGCCCCATTATTGGTGTCCAGGGAGCCCCTTTATCCCTATCAGGTTCCAGTGTAGCTTGTACACAGGTGAGGGGAGACTGCTGCACTGCCAGAAATGCTCAGCACACCAGAGGGGGCTTGTCTAGCTGGGATGGCAGCACTGCAATGATCCAACATCTCCCCCCATGCATCATCAAGCAGCTGGGCGGGAACACACACAAAAGGTCTGTATAGATAGTAATTGCTGTGGGTACATTTTCTCCCTCTAGCATCCCTGGTGCTTCGAGACTGCAAGCATAATGCATCCAAACACAACAGTTTGGGTGGTGCACCCTCCTTATTCCTGCAGCAGCACGACTTACCCTCTTAGATCTATTCAAGTCATTTGCATTCACCTCGTTAAAATGAAAATAGTCTTAATTTTCTTGTTCACATCAGTTAGCAATAGTTCTAAAGAAGTGGGCTGAAGATTTCTCGGCAGGATGCACACATGTTTTTGCTGTTTCTGCCTCCAGATAAGCATTAACTTCAGTGTGTTTTTGAAGTCAATTTAGTGTAGTGTGTTTGGTTTGGTAGTACTATAGTTCAGGCAGCAATCCTGGGGTAAAGATGAAAGGCAGAAACAAATTGAATCATGATAGCTTTTAAAGAGGTATATAGCCAGCATCTTGCAGTATTGAGATGACACTCAGAAGCCAGTAAAAGCTTCAAGAAGAAATGCACACTGGAAGCCCACCCCAAGCACCAGCAAGAACTATGAAGTTAACCAGCACTGTCTGCTAATTCTTATGAGTTGTTACAGCAACTGAAAACCACTAGTTCCACATCTGTGGCATCCATCATAAATAAGAGACAATATTCCAAAGTGAAGTGGAACTCTGACCAACTGATTACTTGTGAAAATCATAATTAGAAAGAAAATAAATAGAAAAATAAACTCCCAAACTTGTTTGCACATCCCTGAGCACAGTAAAGTGAACCAAAGACCTGGGACAGCTACCATTTTAATGCGTCATTGGTAGAAATAATATACCTCTTTCTCCTGAAATAAAAAGCAAAGGTAATATTAAGGAGAGCAACTTTCTGAGAGCAACTTAAGAGCAATTCCAAGGGAAAGACAACTTCTCCTCCGAGGAGAGGCAGAAGAGAGTAAGTAAGTAACCCTAGTTGACTTCAATAGCCATATATCGAGACAACAGAGGGAGACCTGTTTGAAAAAATCCAAGAATTGTTACAGGTAATTTTCAAAAAATGAAAGAGAATTTTGACGTGAAACTTGTTTCTTAGCAGCAGGTATGCAATCGTCTATCAGACATGCCATTTAACTGGTGCTATCTACATAGTCATCTTTAATTTTACTTCTACAGCTGTTTAACAGTGGACAGTCTAGGAGGTATAGTTTGTCAGCAGTTAGGAAATCTCTATCTCCCCCTTAAAAAAAGAAAAAAAAAGTTTTCTCCCAGGCTTTGGATTCAGGTACTGAAGTTAATTAGCTTTCACCACTCTGCCAGTGGCTGTTCTTGGCTGTTTTATAGTAATGCCCACTAGTGATGCAGTTTCCTCAAAACCTTTAATTAATTTACAGCCATACTAACTGAGGGATTGGGTGCCAGGTTGCTAATAAAACATATAGAATAACAAACATGACTTCCCTTGTTTCATGTTGTCTTTCTTTCTGAGAGCAACTTAAGAGCAATTCCAAGGGAAAGACAACTTCTCCTCCGAGGGAGGAAGCTGCTGCCCAGAGTGTTGTACAAATTTTAATTTTTCTCTCGATTTCACTTTCCAAAGAGATTTTCATTTCTCAGCTTTTCAGACAGTGCCTCAATATTTTAGAATATGCCATTCAAAAAGTATCCAGTGCTGTTAGTATTGCACTGTACTAAACTATTGCTTTCATTTCGAGAGTCGTCTTTTCCTTTCTTTTGAAATAAGACCTAGACTAAATACCAAAATTCTTTCACTGCATTATATAGCCAAATACACTAAAATATAAAAATCTTGATTTAAGTATTTTTGTATTCAAAGATCATAGGCAGGTGTTCATTTGAAGGTTCAGTGGCATTTTGAAATGAGAACATCATATATAAAGATATCAGAAGTGGAGCCTCCCACAGTGAGGTTGAAAGAAAAAGAACAGAATGAATAGAAGAGTTTCTAGGTTCCATGGAATTTTAACATCTCATTAGTTTAGATTATCCTACATATAATTTTCCAATATTTTGTATTATAGACTTTTGAATGTAGTGGTTAAAATTACTTCATGCCTGACATCAATTTAGTCTTATTCATTATCTGCCTTAAATAAAATCTCAAAAATAGCTGGTTACAGTAAGAAATTTTCTGATAGATGCAAATTCTTTAACATTTCCAAAGTGAGCTTTCTACATCCAGTTGAAAACAAAGACAAAGACCAGTCCCTCAGTATTTCTTCAGCAATCAAGCATTATGTGAATTTAACTAGTTACAATTAATGCTGTATTTTATGATGATCAAAATGGTACTGCCTTTCCTGCAGTCTCTGAGCCTCTGTTACATAACCAAACTGTTCTGACTCACTTTGCCTAATGATGATGATTTGGTATTATCATTCAATATAGTCAGTGCTTTGACTGGTGCTCACATCTTTTTGTTAGTTTAATAAACCATGTGATAAATGTGTAGCTCTGATTGGTAGTACTGTACATTGAGTACAAATAGATCAGTCTCCATGTATGGTCTGATATCTATCTTGCACTATAACTGGCCAGTGAAACTTGGGTCACCGATGAGCTCATCAGCCCAACCTTCATTTTGAAATTTGTGTGTGTCTCTTTCAACTCTTGCTTCTATAGCACTGATGTAGTCTAGCTGTAAACACAGCTCAAATGTCAAATGAGTGCCTCATAATGTGTTTCCTTAGGTGCCCGAAGTGTGTAATAATCTCTCATTGTAACAAGCATGGATTGTTACAATGAGATTGCAGGATTCTGGAATGATAATATTCATTGCCATTGGTAAGATTGCAGGATTCTGGAATGATAATATTCATTGCCATTGGTAAGTATAATGTTATATCGGTAATCCTTACAGTAAGCACATACATTTAAGTAAATATGTGACTCGGGTTATAAAATCCTTTATCAGATTTGTGTGTATTAAAATACCTATTTGTATATATTAAAATATCTATGTAAAGTGCATTGCATACCTATACCACTAGATATAAGTGTTAAATATGTAACCTCATCTATTTATCTAAGGCAAAATTTGCAAGTTTAAGGTCAACCACTGTGGAGCAGTTTATCTATTTCAAAGCACTGTATAGACGTTGACTAATTAATTCCACAGATGCATCCCTTCTGGCTCTGGAGTTATATCCGGCTTCAAATGTTCTAAGTTCTTGATCAGATCACTTTTTCTTACACTGTTTTTGGGGTCTAACTTTGCAACTGTTTCCTATTCTATTTTATGGTCACTAATGTTAAGGGGACAAGTTCTGCACCTTAACAGACATAAACATTGTGACATGTCATTCCATATTCTTTATGAAAATATGCTTGATATGAATATGACATAACTGAGATATACTTTATGCAAGATGGCTCATGTGAGATATCATTGGAAAGGTTATGATTTACTGAATGCGATTATCCAATTTGCATGCCTGTATCATTTCTGTATCTGAAGATAGGAATATTGACTATGTATCTGTATTTCAACTATGCTACTTTGGGTGACGCCCACTGCTCACACTTTAGCTACTACAATGGAAAAGCCTGACAGGGCGGATGGCCCATCAGCGAGGACAATAGACTGTGAAAAGCTTGGCCTTCCTGGGGACTCTCCATACTGCCACTGACTCATGGACGCTGTGATCCTACAGAATCAAGATACTTGTCACCTGATACTAAAACATTACCTGGGACTTCTTGTAACTTTCCACTGTGAGGGAAAGGGGGGTCAAGTTTGGGAAACAAAGGGTTCCCACCTTATGTAAATCCTATTTAAGGGTCAGGAGGAAGGCAACCAGCACTCCTCCTCTCCATGACCAGTCTGCCCAAGAAAAAAGACTGCAAAAGGGAAGGCAAGGGGGGAGCCCAGACTGGGACTCTGAACCACAGAAACTTTGCAAACTGCCTGCAACAATATCTAGGGTGAGAAATACTATTTGTAACCAATTTCTTTAGTGAAAGTAGCTTAGTTTGCGTGTTTGATGTCATTTGCTTAGTAATCTGCTTTGTTCTGTTTGTTACCCCTTTTACCACTTAAAATCTGCCTTTTATAGTTAATAAAATTTGTTTTGTTTATTATTAAACCCAGTTTCTGTAATTTCTACCTGGGGGGTGGGAGGCAAGAAGTATGCATACCTCTCTCCACATTGAGGAAGGGGGGAATCTAACGGGGGTGGACATCTGAGTGCTGGAGCAAGTCCCTTAAACTGAGTCTTCCCAGAGCTGATCTGCAGCTGGGTGTGGCCCTGCCTGTGTGTGTGTTATTGGAGGTTTTAAGAGCCTGGCTCAGCAAGACAGGTTAAAGGGGGCCCAGGCTGGCAGAACAGTAGACTCAGTGGCTTCCCAAGGGGGTCCAAGCCATCACAAACATCCCCCATCTTCCCATTGCTCGGGGGAAGGCAGAAGTAGTAATTTCTTCCTCAGGCGCTGTTAGGCTAGATCCGCCATACAGAACAGACTTTAAAAAATATGTGCTGCTGTTTTGGTCTCTCGCCAGCTGGAGTGCTGAGCTGCTGCTTTCTACAGCAAGTAGCTGCTTCCACTCGGTCCCACCCTCTGCTGGCTGCTGCTTGCCAGAAGAGGGACCCCTAGGGCACACGACAGGGGGAAACATGTCCCAAAAGGGAATGGTGCTGGGGCTGACATGGAAAGTCAGGGAGTGCAAGGGGGAAGCTAGTGAGTGCTTGGGGTTGAAGGGAGGAGGGTGAAGGGGTAGGAAAGAAAGGGTTGATATCAAAATAGGGAAGAGTGGGGTTTGGGTAGAGGGACCTTGCGTGGGTTGGTGGAGGGGGAAGAAAGGGACAATAGGTTTGAGGAGAAATGGATGATCTCTGGCCCGCCTGCTCCAAATAAAATTAATTCAGGTCAGCCGCATCTCTCTGCAGAGCTCCATAGCTGAGACCCCCAAAGAGGTCCAGCCTTGCTGATGTTCCTCTGAGCTTCGGTTTCTGCTGTTCTCTACCCCTCCCCTTTGAAGAGGAGAGAGAAGGTGCCCAGGAGGCCAGGCTTGTTCTCCCAAAGGGGGTTGGAGGCCCCAGATTGAGCTTCTATATTAGAGCAGGGAGGAAAGGAGTGGGCATCCCAGCCGGTGAAGAGGAGTCCTGCGGCTGAGGGCCTGCTGTCCTTCCTGTACCACATCCTGTTCAGTGAACAATGTAGCAACCCAGCCTGCTGGGTCGCTTCTACCTATCCTCTACCAAAAATGCCCTGTTGGTTCCTGGGCTCTCTCTCTGCTACTAGGAGAGGAGAATTAGAGAAAAGCAGGTACCAAGGAGGACCGCCTCCTTCTCTCCCCACCCCCTGCCTACCAGCTGTTGCAGCTCCCTGTCCCACAAACACTTCCTGAGAATACAGTGAAGTGGTACAGGATCTGCTCTACTCCTCAAGGCTCCAGAGAGCAGAGGGGTGAAAACGGGGGATGGGAAGAGAGATAGATGGAGAGTATACTTTAGAGAAGTAAAGGTGGAGAAGTAAAGTTATTTGAAGGGAAACACTGACGAAGACAGAAGAGAGGCGTGCAGTGTAGTTGTAGCCATCTGAAAAAGAGAGACCGGAACCAAAACAGAGGGACGCTTATTTAAGTTTTATTGTTGTATAGATAGTTTGGCCCGAAGAAATTTAGCTGCTCATTGCTAATGCTCCCCAATATCCAAGGTGAGTAATGAATGAATGAAATACCTAACTACAGCAGTTACCCTTTAAAGCTTGCCAATTGCATTAGATCCCTAAATAATAACCTCACCATGTGAAGTATTCTCTACTTACTTCCTATAAGCAAGGCCCACTCTGCAGCAAACTGGATCTCAATTTTGTGGGAATGCCCCAAGATTTCCACCAGGCTCTAATGCAGCACATTGGAAATCTTGTGCCAGATTCAGACAAATGGGGAAAATAGATATTTTTATAGAAGTAAATATGAAAAATGAATAATACAATCACCAGCATGGTCTCCTTTGTCTTATTCATTTTGATACTAAATTCAACGTTTTTTTTATGGTGCCCAGAGCCTGCCTTTGCATTGGTCTCCATGTCCACCAAAGGTAGGATAAGAAATAATCGGCTTAGTTTGCAGCAAAGGAGATTTATATTGGAGAGTAGTAAGAACTTTCTAACTATAAGGATAGTTAAACTCTGGAATAGGTTACCTAGGGAAGTTGTGGAGTCCCCTTGATTGAAGGTTTTTATGAACGGGTTAAACAAACATTTGTCAGGGATGGTCTAGGTATTCTTAATCCTGTTTCAGCGCAAAGGAATGGACTAGATGACCTCTTGAGGTCCCCTCCAGGCTCTAGCCCTACATGTCTCTGATTCTATGAAACTCTCCTCCTACGTTTGGAAAGCCAAGGAATGGAAAGGAGATTCTCAGATTTCATTAAAAACATATGATATGTCTAGCCCTTTTCCTTGTGAAGATAGCCTTGATAATCTAAACTGAAACTGATCACAAGGACTGAAAGCATGTCACAGATTTTTCTAAAAGTTGTTCAGAATCCCACAGTAATCTCCTAGGCTTTGGGGTCTGGAAACTCCTCAGTTCAAAAGCCAAATCCTCAGAGGTGCTGAGCAGCTACAGCTCAGGAGTTGATTTCTAGATGTGTCTGTGCTGCCTAGAGGGGCCAAGACTAATAGCTCCTTTGCAGTCCCCAACAGCAGCTTGTAGAACTGTGATACATTTTATATCTTGGTTTCACCTGTGATGGGATGTTTTTTACCAGGCTATATCTAACAGACAATAGGTCAGATTATCTGTTGCGTCCAACTAGATGTGGCAAAGAGTAGGGCCATCAGGCAGCCAGTTACAGCTCCCTTATTTTCTGCTGGCCACATCTGATGTACAGGTTAGATCACTGAAGGAACCGTTCACTAGCTGGGGCCCTTAACCCTAACCTCTTTCCCAATTTCTCTGCTTGGTTTCTCTTCTCCTATGAGTTATCTAGGTCTCACATGAAACTATTATTTACATTGTGAACCCCACACCACCTGCTCTTGTCATGATCACCTCTCTAGAGGCCTGATTCATGACATTTTCATTAATTTTATGGACTGTGAAAAGTGGACTCACAGGGAGATAAATAGCTTTGAAGGCCAGAAGGGATCTTCCTGTTAGACAGGAAGTCTGAACTCCTGTATAACACAGGCCATAGAACTTCCCTACAATAATGGCTAGAGCAGATCTTTTAGAAAAACATCCAGTCTTGATTTAAAAATTGCCAGTGATGGAGAATCCACCACAACCATTGGTAAATTGTTCCAGTAGTTAATTACCATCATTGTTCAAAAAATGTATGCCTTATTTCCGGTCTGAATTTGTCTAGCTTCAACTTCCAGTCACTGGAATTTAACATTGTTAAATGTCGCTTTCAGTGTATGCAGCACATCTGTCCAGTGCCATAGATAGATATATCCCTCTCCCTCAGATATTTTCTTCCAAGAAGCTGAATTCCAATTTCCATATTCTGTTGCAAGTCACAGGGATTTACCCCATTGTCTATCCCTGTCCTTCAATGAAAACTGTAGCTGAAAGGAAGAAAAAGCAATGCTGAAGCACAATGAGAACCATGATGAACCCATAGAGTCTAGTTCTGATCTCACACTAGTGTAAAACAGCAGTAACTCTCGTTAAGTCAATGGAGTTATGCAGGAGGCTCAGGCCTCTCTCTACACCCAGACAACACCAGCAGTCGCCCAATCAAAATGGAAGCGTACACAAGGGAACACACACCACTACACAGAGCCTATTTCTGAACCCCACCAAACCCCGGCCTAGCACTCAAGAGCATAGGTGCCCTAAATAATCATGCCAAGCTCTGATAGCACTTTTTCTCAGTAATTCTCCAAGTGCTATGTAAAGGGAGTCAGTATCCCCATTTTACAGCTGGAGAACCTGTGGCACAGAGGGAAGAAGTGACATGCCCAAGATCACCCAACAGGCCAGTGGCTGAGCTGGCAATAGAATCCCAGTGTCCCAGCCCACTGCTCCATCCACCCTGACATATGTTTGTTTAGAGCCCTTCAAACAGTAAAATGAAAGGGAAATGAGACAATATAAAGATAAGCTGTCAGCCAACCCTACCTTCTCAAACACACAAAATAAAAGTTTCATTCAACCCCAATAGACCCTTATGTCACCAATTAAACTCAAATGTAGGCACAGGCAATTTGGGGGATGTAGGGGTGTCTTTTTAATGTAGCTTTCTGTTCAAGTCATATCCATATATATTATATAAATCAGACTAAAAATACACATTTCCAAGATATATTTAACCTGTGTGTTCAACTTGGACTTCCAGTTTTTCTTTTGTCATAACACCCAATTTTGTATTTGTCAAACAAAGTTTAAAAAAAACCAGAAAAGCAAATAACAAAGCACAGGCCAAAAAAACCCAAAACAAAACAACAAATCACACCCCAGTCATAATTCTCAACACTGGTGTTGTACTTTATAAACTAAATAAACTACTAAAGATAATGTTTCCATGGTTTTTCCACTGATGCTTTACTCTTATAAGTTCTTTGCTCTTTTCAAAATATTGAATTAAAATTAGTCCAGCTTTAGTGTAAATGGTCCATCTGTTTCTTTCACTTCCTTTGTCGGTTTGAGAATGTTCAGCTGTGTAACTTAGGAAAGTAGCCCACCCAGCTTTTCAGCTAGTCCACTTATTTTGAAAAGAATAAGTCCATTAAATGTTTGAACATTGCCACATCAAATTTATACGTAACTGCCAAAACAGGTTCCCCATTTCAAAACACGTTTCCTAGAGAGACCAGCTACAATCGTAATAAGAAAAAATTTAAAACATTACAGAGGATCCTCAGAAGGATTCCTCTCCTTTGTGTTGTGGAAATTAGTCTGAAGAAGCCAAACTTTTATTCCCCATCCCCTGTTTTAAGTTCCAACCATTTCAAACCCAAACCTCTGAAAGTTTGCCCTTCCCCATTCAAAAGCCATGCGGTGTTCAAAATGGCCCACTCCACAATTTGTTCCCTAAAAATGTCACTTGAGGCTTGGGTACAATCACTTCTGCATCTGGGGCACTTGCCTCCAGGAACTCTACACTGGCTTTCAATCTCCTTCCTCCTCAAATTCTTCCTCCTCCTCTGCAAAGCTGTGCATGGCTTTCTCCTTTTATTTCTCATATCTTATCTTCTCCTTCACCTCTGCTCATGCCTTATGCTCTGCCAACTCCGTGTATCCTGATGCTCTACCGGTCTCCTTTTCTGGTGATTGATCTATGCATTCTCTCATGCAGCTCTTGAGCTCCCACCCCCAATCCCATGCATCATGCAGACTCAATCTTCCTCTTCAAACCCCTACTCAAGACAAACCTTTCCAACGCTCACCTGCATTTCACCACCTACACCCTTTTGCCTGACTTTATCTCCAGGTCTGGAATGAAATCCTGGTCCACTGAAGTTAATGGGACTTTTGCCACTGACTTCAAAGGGGCCAGGATTTCACCCATAATACTGATCTCACTGACCCTAGATTTATGTTGCCACAAATCCATTTCCTTCAAGATATTACTCCCAACTTAAACAAGTGTAAATGAGACAGGAATCAGGTCCTGAAACCTAAATATAATGGACCTGATTCTCCTCTCATACTGATGTCAATCAGGAGGAAATTCACTGAAGTAGATGGTGTAAAAGCAGTGTAAGGGAGAAGAGAATTGGGCCCAACATTTCACCATGTTAAAACACACACCACACAAACCTTCCTTCAGCTTCTAATCTCTGACCAGTTTTATGAAAATATGCATTCAGGATCACGCATCTTTGAACAAACCTGTGCCCAACTATAGTTTTGCATCAAAATCACATGAAACTCCTGGTTTTGACATGAATCCAGGGAAAATGTGGGAATTTCACTTTGAGATTTTAGGTTCAATTGAACCTAAAACTCAGTCTGAAACATGGGGAGGGTGGGAGTGAACATACACAGATCCAAAGGGAAATATATGTTCACTCAAATCTCTCTAACAATGAAAACAAAATCAAAACACATTCTTCTCTCTTGGAAGTTTGTTTGACTCTTAACCCTGCTGAAAACCTCTCTCCTCGATATGGGCAATACTATTTGTTTAAAAACAAACAAAAAAACCCAAAAATTATTCAAATGATTTGGTTCAATGGTCTCTGGGGTCCCTAAAATGGCACTAAAACCCAGGGGAAAGTATGTTATAATTAATTTATAAACAAAAGATTATTTCCTTCACTGCCAGTAAAAACCCCATTTGCTGACATTGTTCTGCCTTAAAGGATTCTCAGCAACTGGCAGGATGAGTCCATTTTATGTAAATAGACTCATAATTATTAATTTCTGCTGGCACCAAATGATTTATGAACTGCATTTCAAATATAGAAAAATCGTTCATGAATTGGGAGGGGGGGGGGTTGAGCTGGGCAGGGAAATGTTCAAAAACCCTGTGTCAATAAATAGCAGCTCTCATTCATGAATCTTCTCCTGGTGTCTTTTATCTGCAGGAAGAAGATCAAAATGATAAAATAGTAATGTGCCAACAAAAAAGGATTGAATGGGCAGAGACTAGCAACATTGTCCTCTCCAAGCCTTGATAAGCAGGAATGAATAGCAATGGATGGTAGCAGGGGGTTATATTTTCTTACATTTCCCAGGTGAAATTGCCTCTCTCTCACACACACAGACACAGCCCAAGGAAGGGGGAACGGGGGAATTGTCCACCCCCCAAACACACACAAGCCTCAGTGCATTTCCATCACAGCTATTACTCTTATCTCCTACACAGAGATTTGTAGCCATAATTGCAGATTCAGTGGGCAGGGCATGTCCCACCGTAGCCCTGACAATCCCACTTCCACCCCATACGGGTCTTCCTGGAAGTGCGGGGTCCATCTGATTTCTAAACGCTTTTAGTTTAAGAAGAATATTTATGCAAATACTCCAGAGTTGGGACATATATTAAAAAAGTGGGAAATCTTGCAAACATCCTTCCCCCAAAAAACACTATTAGTTTCTAACAGATTATAGTGTGCAACACAATACAGTGTAGGTGGAAGCTAAATTGACATCAGTTCTTGTTTAGTTTCAGTACTTCTTAGTTCAGCATTTGAAGGACTGCTGAAAACCCAGCCGATGCAAACAGTTTTGAAGTGCACCATCAATGGCCTGTAGACACAGAGGCAGCATATCCAGCCTTTGCAGGATCCCGGCAGTGAAAAAGAGGTGGCAAAGAACTGTGTCAAATTAAACCCTTGTGTAATTCCATTAAGATCAGTGGAATTGTGCCCAGAATTAGTTTAACCGGCTATTACTGCAATGGATAAATAAAGGACAACTCTAAAAATGAATTAAAGTTAGTTAGAACTTGAATCTGTGTGCTAGTTAGCTTTGCTTCCGATAGTTGTTGATGTAAGGGGAAACCACAACTTCATATGATGATAATACTTTGCACTTATATCACGCTACTCACCTGAGCACCCCAAACACTTAACAGACATTAATTAATTAAAGCTCATAGCACCCCTGTGAAGTAGGAGGAATTATAACGGCTTTAAAGGTGAGGAAACTGAGGCACAGTTAAGTGCCATGCACAAGAGCTTGAAGCAAATCAATGTCAGTGAGTAGTACACCCAGGAATCCTGACTTTCAAGCCTCTTCTCTAATCACTAGACAACGCTACCTTCCAGAGTTAAATAAAATGGCAGAAAATTTAGCTTAATCTTTTTGTTGGACTCATTTAAAAGTTGCATTGTTTTTGCCCTTTATTTGGTGTTGTTACAGGACAATAATTTGCTCATTTGCTCTCAGCAATCAAATTTAAATACTTCAATATATATTGTTCTACATTATATTTTTTTCTGTCTACCAAAGACGTAATGGCTACTTCTTTTATGGGAAACCAGGATTTAATCCAGTAAGTCTGTAACAATCAATATTCTTGTGAAATGACACCATGTTCAAGTTATTTTATGTTATGTTGATGGTTAGCTAATTTTGTAATGGAGACATTTCTTCTTGAAGCAGACATAGTATAATTTAGTGGTAAAAACGTCAATCACCAGGGGTTGAATGCCTGTGTCAGGGCAGGAAGAGGGCAGATTTATTGATGGAAATGTATCTATATACTCTTTGTGGCACTTTGACCTGAAATATCCATTTTGGTTATAATTTTGTTTTGTGAAAATGACATCAACTGCAATCACTAATGCAGAAATGACACAGGGATGCTTTGTTCCACAGACCTGATTTAAAAGTCTTGCTGCAGTTTGTTACAGTAACAGCTTCTCAATGGCAACTAAATTAAGGCACATAATTTAACTGCTCTTTATTCCGTTTGTAGGAATTTGTAAAAATAGTCATGTCAGCCTCAGAAAACAGTGTTATATGTTTCTCCTATTTAATACTGTTTAAGTAATGAATACATACCATGGTGCACAATCAGTCTGAGTAACCAAGAGTTTGAGGTATAGTGCTACATGTAGATATAATCCAGAGTTAATTCTTTTTTTCTAATGCCAGCTGAAGACCTCCTTATTGCCACAAAAAGTACAAATAAGTAATTGGTGGGACTCAGGGAGAGAGCAGAGTGAGGAGAGCACCGAATATGGCAGAGAAATAAGTGAGAAGGAAGGAGACAAAGAAATGGGGCAGTGAAAAATAGCCAGGGAAAATAGTCAGGGATAACTCAACACTGACTTCATTTTCTTACCAAAAAATAATATTTTGGAACTAGTGACGGTGGACCAAATTCTGCTCCCAGATATAAATATAAAGTAACCCCACTGATTTCAGTGTTCTTACTCTGGGTTTACACCAACATAACTAAGAGCAGAATCTGGCCCCCTATTAATATTAAGAGGGACTAGGAAAAGGTTTATGTGGAGGGTGACTAGGAAAAGGGTTATTTGGGTGCATTATTCAGAAGGCCTCCCTGTTCTGTAATGTTAGGCAGAACCTAATCTGTCTTTCCTCTGTGGAAATGCCATTCCCAGAAGGGATGTCTTTGTCAAACAATATCATGACTTCCTAATAATTAAATGCCTTATCCATCTTTAAGAATTGTACTGCTCCTTGCTTCACCATCCTGAAAAGTCTGCATCTTAGCAAGGGGGTTGGAAACTTGATTCTGTATAAATAAGCATCAAGAGCACATGAAAAGCTTAACCAAACCAGTGAGGATTGCCCCCTGCCACCAGAACCATACAACTTTTCCCATTTTTGCCTTTCCATCCACTCTATTCTGCATGACCCCCACAACTCATGACTCACTTTCCTCCAACCACCACCCAGGCAGGCTCACAAACCCTCAGTGCCCACACCCTCCTAATACAGATCTAAGACCTTTCTTCCATTTCAAGCCAGCAAACCCTTAGCTTTCCCTGCCAGAACCACAGACCATCCAGTTGCTAAGCTCTCCACTGAGCCAAGCCCATTTCTCATTCTAAATTTGGTTTCAAATTGAGTCTTGGGGGTACATTAGGCCTGTGATATTTCCAGCCCAGGACAACAAGTGGCCATGGCCACATGAGAAGTGAGTTATGTGCATGGACTTTGGAGTGCATGGGTCACACATGTGGATTGACTGAGGAAGAAAGAAACAGCAGATAGGAGTCAGACGCAGACAAAAGGTTAATTTAACCAAACTGGTTTCCAGCAATAGGGCTGAATTTCCAGTTATTTCTTATTTGCTGAGGAACAAATCATGCGTGCTTAAGGATATTCCTGAAAGAAATGCTGACTGGCAGGGAAATAAAGAGTTACTTCATTATTAAAATAAGTAAAATATACATATCGGTTCAATTAAGAAAAGGAAACTTGGAAAAAGTTTTGTCCTTTTTTTCTAAAGTGGCCATTTTAATGCTCCCCATTTACATGGGTAATATCTCCACAGTATTCATTTGTGCTGCTCATAAAAGATCACATCACAAAAGTGCCTGGAAAATAAAATTTCATTGAAAGGGGACCCATCAACTTTAAATTGAGGTTTATATTGCGGCATTATGAGAAGGCTTGCACATTTGCAACTCCCATGGCAGAAAGTGAAACTCTGAACAATTAAAGCAGCACAGACATCCTGCCCAGAAAGCATTTAAAAAAGCAGCCAGGCCCTCTCTTTCTCGGCCTGTTTTCTATTTAATTTACAGTCTTTATTAGACAACAAAATCCTGACTGGATCTTAATCTAAGTGATGAATATACAAGCATTTTGATCTACAGCATGGTCCACTTCCAAGTATTCTTCACTTTATGATCATTTCCAATCAAGGTCAGAACTCTGGCAGTGATGTAGATACCCCTAAACATATTTGTATTGTATAGGTTGTTATGCAGTATGGGTTCTGTGCTTTTCAGTTACTGTATGTAAGTTGTAAACGTTCCCAGTAAGGGACTAACGTTAAAAAGGTTAGCCATGCCATTGGGCATGCAAAAATGCATGAGCAAGTCCTCTTCTAATTTTCTCTCACACAATTGCCACAACTATGCACAAAAATTGGGTGTATATATGCCAGACTTACCAGTTATGCATGTATCTGCATTTGTTTATTCAAATACCTATGCAATAATCGGAATTGTGTGCTTAACATTTTGAAAAGCAGGTTCTAAATCCTTTGATGAGTAGTACATCATGTAATTTAAATAAGTGGAAGATTTTAAAAAAATCTGTTCATCCCATATTTTTTTCCAGAAGAATATATACAGCGCTCAGACTTAAAAAGTTTCTTTTGTTTTGTAACCTATAAGCGGCTCCAGTGATTTTTTTTTTTAAGTACAGGGAGTATCTCTCAAATCAGTAGAATCTTTCCAAACAGACACATTTAAGTGCAAACACTGTGTGAGTTTTTTAAAACTGATGCTTTATTCCTTTAATTACCACCCCGCCCCCCCCCCCCATTCTTTCTAGATGCTCTTTCTAGATTCACACACTGAGCTGCGTCTAAATCTTGCTGCTGCTTCTTACACAATGTCTATAAGATCTGGCTTTTCCATCCACCATGCAGGCTCGCATCATCTTGTGTCTTGTCTATTGCAACCTCCTCTTCTGGTTTTGACAAATGCCACCTTGTCCACTTCTATCCATTGAAAACACTGCGGCAAAGGAAAATTTTCTGGCTCATGACTTCAGCCATTTCATTCCCCTCTGTGCATCCCTCAGCTGGCTTCTCCTTCCCCACTGCATCAAACACAAAATACTGGCCTTTACTTTTAAGAGCCTTCTTAGCTTTTCTCTACCCCCTTTTTCCCTACTAGGGATGACAACTATGTGTCCTCAGTGACAACAAACTTCATTGTCCATTTCTTGAATTTTGCCTCAAACACCCTCACGCTTATGGTGCTTCTCTTTCATGGAGCTCCCTATAAAGATCTGCAAAGCCACCACATTCGTCTTTCTTCTAATCCCTTCTTAAAACTCGCCTCTGCCATGACGCCTACAAAAAACTCAACAATGGTTAGCCAGCTATCTTGCAGTGACTGCTTGGTGATCATAATCGTCTCTGGGTTAACTTGTCCTTTCTGCCCCTTTCCCAATCTGTTTGTTGTATCCATCTGCTGCCTCTTGACTTGTACTTAGATTAAAGACTACCTGGGGCACAGAACATTTTTTGTTATGTATTTGGACAGTGCACAGCAGGTGCCTCTAGGTGCCACTGTGATAGAAATAAATAACAGTTACTGTGTGGAACGCAAACTCCTTTACAATTTGTGTGCATAAATTTCAGCCACATCCTGCAATCCACTGTGGATTAACTGGGGGTTGAGCCTGAGTAAATTTTTCAAGAACTGATCTGTGGTCTCGATTCAAAACAGCCAACACACAATTTATAGATCATCCCAGATGAAGAGTATTGAATGAAATGATACAGATTTATATAAGGGCAAAATTAATGCATTTGGTGTAACCTGGAGCAGCCTCAGGGCTTCTCTAAGGAACTGTTCCTCTGTCAGGGATCAACAGGATTGCAGCAACTCTGGCCAGGCCTCCTTCCCTCCCAGCCATGGCTTTGACATACCCATAGGCTGGGGAGAGGGTGGTGTACAGCCAGAACAGCCAGCTCTGTGCCACCCCAGGGATTCTCCTTGGCCAGGGGAATCCCCAGATAGCTGGTAAAGCCAGCTTTCAGGCTGTTTTGCACCAATGAAGCAGCACAAAAGCACCAGGATCCTGCCCCATTTTGAGCTGAGTACTACTATCTCTGCACAGACATTTTTTAATGGCCTCAGACGCGCACATACTCATATGCAGAATATCAGAGTCATATCCGCTAGCCTCCAGCAGCAATTCAAATAGGCCTTTGAGAAATGATCAGTTTGATGAAGAATTCAGCCTGTGAAAAATCTGTCAGTGTTTGCATTGTTACTGGGGGAGGTGGAGAAGGTGGCTAGGGAGGCCACTGTTGTCCTTTTACTGTTTCTTGAAGGTGGACAGCTGCAGGCTTCCTTCCATTTACTTCTGAGAATTGCAAAGGGTAAGCAAGGCGTTGCCAAAGGAAAGAGAAGAACATGCACAAAAGAAATGAATGAAAATCTGCCATATTTGAGGAGCTGCTGCACTACTGGAGAGGGGGCAGGATTTTGTGCAAGTTCCCTAATAATGCAAAGCTGAAGCTGTAATGGTCTCCACCTTTGGACAGGTGAAACTTATGTAGCAGTTGGAAGGAATGCTGCAGGAATCACAGGTACTTTTCCTAGAGTTTTAATCCTTGCCCTATATGCTCTCTCTCTCTCTCTCTCTCTGGAAATGTGTTTTCCCTTTTCCAATGCAAAGCTTAGAGTTTCCCTAATTATTAATGAGTGAGGCAGGTCCTTGAGACACCCTGTAAACCTGGTACGCACATGCACCTAATTTCTCCTAACATTTACTAAATTTTGGCCATGGCTTAACCTTAACTAAGGATGTATAATTCAAACCAGTTTCCATTTTCTGCCAAGATCTAGCCAGTTCCTTAGATGGGGCTCCTCCATCCATGAAGGCAAGGACAAATGTTAAATATCCACAGTTACGTTAGATAATAGAAAAATGGGTAAATGATATAAGCATCCCCTCCTTCAGATCAACATCCCAGCATTAGGAAGAAACTTCTTCTGAAGCATTTGGTGCTTGCCACTATCAAAGACAAGACACTGGCTTGGAAGGACCATTGGTCTGTATCCAGTATGCCAATTCCTATGGTCCTGTGTACATACTAAAAATTGATAAGTGGGCATGATAATTGGTTCAGGAGCACAGCTGATCTGACGCATGTTTAAGTAAATTCTGTGTTTCTTACTGGCTCTTACAAAGAGACACATTGAATTTAGATAAAGAATCATTTTTAAAGGACAAAGAAAACCAACAAAATATAACGGAGTTGGGAGAACTACCATGTTGATAATAATATGTATTGCTCCCCATAGAGTTCTAACTTCCCCTAGTCATTTTTGCTGGCTTGGTAAGGATTGGGTTGACATTGGTTGTCTTTTTACTAACAATCATTCCTTAGGCTTCTTTCTGAATATGATATAAATACATTTTTTAATGAAAAAGACAGTATCCAGGAAAAAATTAAAAGACAAAGGCTTGGTGTGAGCAACCCATCTCCCTTAAGGAACAGAAAACAGTAGGTAAAAGGAATTATCAATACAACCCAGGCATATCTTATGTCAAAATATTATTTTAAATAACAGCTTGGCTTTGCATTGCTAGAAAATTAACCATTTCATTTTTAAACAACACTGCTGCTCCGGTTGTCAGCACTTTTGGATATACTTTTTATTTTTGCATCCTTAGTATTTATTGAAATATTCCTGCTCCGGAATAGGAAATCCATTTCTCTGCAAGAAATAAAATCTATGGCAAAGCTCTGCAATGAGAATTAACCTTGATTACTACAGTAATTTACTAATCAAAACTGGAGACCTGCTAATCAAGCCTGAATTACCAGCTGCTTGATTTTTATAGTGACATAACCAAAATTGAACATTTGGTAAACAAGTGTCTTATTTATGAGGGGAAAAAATTCTGGCATATGGTCATGTTTAGCTTATACATTGATCTCTGTGTTGTGGCGACTTCCTTACTTGCAGGTATGGACACACCCACTCCATCCTAGATCAGCCTGAGGACTGGGCTGAACCACAAGTCTTCCAAGGAGTGGAGCAGAGAGATAGATGACTTCACATTCTAGGCAAATACCTGGGATCTTCCTGATAATACAGGATACAGACCACTCTTCATCCACCTTTTTACAGGTTAGTCTGAAGTGTACTTATGAGTCAAGGAAGCAGGAAATCGAGGAGGATAATAATGCCAGAAGCCAAGAACTGCCAAGGAGTGGATGGTTGGGGAGGCTGAAGAAGGAGAAGCAGCAGTAAGTGGATGGGTGCCTCAGGTCTGAGAAAGGCTAGGATCATGGTGGAGAAGAAATACCTCATCAGAGCAGGAGGCAGTAAAAGTGGTGTAAGTGACCACAGAAGAAGTTGAGCAAGGGAGCCAATGGAGGCACGCAGGGCTGAAGAGAGGTTTTGGAGAGCCTGAGGCAAAATCTGAAATTGAGGTCCTCCACCCTTCCAAAAAAATTACCACTGAGGCGAGGTCCCTAGGAGAGCAAGACCACTCCACAATCACCCTTCAGCGGTGGTTCCTGTCCCATGGGGCTGGGCCTGGCTCCCCACTCCAGGCATTGCAATGGAGGGGCAGCCAGGCCAAACTCAGTAGTGCTATGAACCTGCATGCCCAGTCCCAAGGCACTCAGTCTGGAGGACCCCTCAAGTGGGGGGCCCAGGGCAAACTGCCCTTTTCCCCTCCCCCTCTGGGCAGCCCTGGAGGCATGTGGGGAAAGCCAGGCAAAGCTGCCTGTCTGGGCTGTAATAGTCACTGAAAGCTGATGGAGGATGATGATCCAGTGACAGGGAAGGAAGAGAGGCATGCACAGCATCAAGCAAGGAGCATGAGTATGAGGCTAAACGCTTTGCCTGAGTGCAAATGGTGAAGCAGCTGATGATGAGGCTCCAAAAGACAACTGCTTGGCTATGTCTGAGAGCCAGGGGAAGTGTCTAGCACTACCACAAAGGTGAAATGGAGGTGAGTACCAGAGCTAGAGGGCCTCTAAAAGTCTGCAGTACTCAACCATACAAGAAAGGCCTCTTGGAGTATACCATGAGTGCCTTTAAAGATGCACTAGTGTCCTAACATTGGAAATGAGCAGGGGAATGATTAGTGTGGGGAGGTCCAGAAAAAGCACTGGCCATTTTTGAAGGGCTAAAAAAGCTGCCCCGTGTTTAATGGGATAGGAGTACTGTAGCAGAGAGGTGAAATGCAGTGTTGTAGATCTGGCCACTGGAAAACAGAGTGTGGGACCATATCAGACTTATCCAGATGGGTGACAATTGGTGAGGGATTGAAAGGTTTCTATCCTTTCATCCTTATAGGAAAAGCTATCGAGCAGAGAGTGAGAACTTGTGGCAACTCAGAAGAGCTCCAATGAAACCACTTGATAACGCATAAGATCCAAGTTGCAGGATAAGCCCAATCCTGAGACACCAACAAACAAAAGAATTTATTGCCTTCATTGAAAGGGGAGGGGAGCAGAGCGAGACTTGACATGGCATCACCAAATGATACATTCGATGAAGCCCATGAGGCAACATTTTACTAACACCTTCCTATTGTGAGCAGTAGGCCACTGCTTTGAAAAATATCTGGATCCGTATAGAACTTTTGTAATGAACTCAGGAAAAACTTGATGTTTTTGGCAGTGTTTTGAGGTTTGTTCAAACAAACTCAGAGGGGTAGAAACTCAGGGTGAGCAAAAACATTCAAGTTTCACACAACTCTTGACTCTACATTTTCCTACAGTTAAGAATGTGCTCTCTTTTTTGCCATTAATAGTGATGATTTCATTACTATCAGTCTGATTGAATGCTGAGAATCACATGCTGGAGCCTCTGGCCTAAGTTTGAAAGTGCCTTCAGATCTTGCCTTTGAGTCTGTGGTGTGCATGGATGTTACCAGTCTTCCAAAAGTACATGAAAATTCACCATGAAATACACAATGCCTTCAAGGGCAGGGGGTCAGGAAAGGGTCGGTTACTATATTAAATGTTCATGAAAACAGTTGCTAGAAACTGTACACATGTTCTGGGAATAGTTATGGTACCTAGAAAGTAATTTATGGTGTTCAGATCTAGGCATGGGAATTCTTTTCCACTTTTTACCGCAAGACATAAGATATGTGTGCATGTGTGGGAACAGATGGAGAGAGAAGAAGGGCTCTGAAAAGCCAGTCAACACCTCTAGATAGGCAAGTCTATACAAAAATGGAGAGGACAGAGCTGCTGCCCTTCCCCTCAACTTCACTGGCAAAATCAGGAGAGGGGCTTGGCAGGATAAAATATTTATTTCCCCAAACTCATTCTCATCAATAATACTTGTTGTGTCTATAGTGTTAGTTACCCACTACCATGTGCCTGCTGTCCTTAAAGATGGCATTTCGTCTTAAGTATACTTCACAAATGTTAACTAATTCATTCCAGACACAACACCCCTTTAAAATAAATAAGTATCACCCCCCATTTCACAGATGGGGAAGCTGAGGCAGAGGTTAAGTGTCTGGCCCAAGGCTACACTGGACTTTGATGTCAGAGCCAGCATTACAACTTAGGAGTTCCTACCTTCAAGTCCTGTTCACTTGGTATACAGCTCCAAGCATTACCATCTGGATCTGACTACATCAACTGATGTAGCATTTGGGCAACAAGTGTTTAGAGCAGTCTTCCTTCCATGCCTTATGGCTGCTCTTCTTGAGGAGAGGGGATCCAGTTCTATCCACACTGTTCCTGCACCTATAGCCCTCCCTTTTTTCACCGCCCAGACATTAGTTCTCCCTCTCTAGGGCTAGGGATGTCAGATCTCTCCATCTGTAACAATGGCAAGCCAGTAAAAATACATTTTTCTTATGTGTAAAATTGTTTTCTGTGACATGACAACAGTCGTCCACCCAATCACCCTCTCTGGGCAGAGAGTCTAGAGCAGTGGTCCCCAAACTGTGGGGTGTACCCTCCCAGGGGGGCGCAGAGGAATGTTGGGGGGAATGGCAGGGCCCAGGCCAGCCCTCATGGGGGCCGGGGAGTGAACGCGACTGAGCCCTGCTCTGCCCCCAGCTCTGGCCCCGGCTCTAGCCCCAGCCACAGCTCTGGCCCCAGCCATGGCCCCGGCTCCTGGGGGGATGTGGACAGATTGCATTACTGGTAAGGGGGGACATGACATAAAAAGTTTGGGGACTATTGGTCTAGAGATAGAGATATAGGGCAGGCTAACCTAATTTATTAATTGTTCTAGGAGTTGGTATACTATCAAACCTGGCCATAAGGTGTTCAGAAAGAGGTGGAGCTGGTTGTGAAAATCTCTTTGTGCTGATTGGGCAGAGGACAGGAACACACCTTGATTGTTTGTATCAGCTGCCAGGTCACTGGACTCAGGTAAGAAACAGGTAAGAAAACTTTTTTTTCAACTAAAATTTGGCCATCAAGTATACTATCCACTTAGGAGAGGAATCCTTATATGCCCAGAAAGTTGATAAAAGGAAATCTCTACTTGTACTTAAACACATAGAAAACTCTCCTTATGTTATGCCTGCACACTTCCCAGGAACTACACCTGACAAACAAGACAGAAGCCACTAAAGCAGAGTGGTTGCAAGCACACACACCCCTTTTCGTTTGGACGTAGTCACAGTGACTAAACAGAGCCAGGTACCCCTTGGACCTGTTGTTATTGTATATGTCGTATTCATCTGGCATTGACTAATCAGACCTGTTCGATCTCTACCTCTGGCATACATGTATGGAGGGAATTGACCACTTGATACTCACCAAGATCCTACTGCTAGTCATATGTGTATGTATTCTAGAGACACAAAGGGGGTGAGGTAACATCTTTTATTAGATCAACTTCTGTTGGTGAAAGGAGACAAGCTTTCGAGCTACACAGAGCTCTTCTTCAATATTTTCCTCAAGTATTTATATTTGTGAATATGCATTTATGTACAGCATGCATGTATGTATGTGTATCTACAGTACCTTAATATGCTGTAGCCTATGCATATATATATGAATCTGATAGGGAAATAACAGCTGCTCTGATTAAATGCATAGTTAATACTGCAGCTACAACCCATGTAAATGGAGGGTATGCTGATTATTATAGCTCAGTTGATGAGTTCAAATTTTTCTAAGTATGTGTCTGTTTCCCATAAATGCAACAAATTTCATGTTGTGAATCCTACATTTTTTGCCTGACTTTCATTCATTTTTTAGCTTTCCAGCTGGTATTCTACATCCATTGGCAGAGAAAATACCAGAGCTTTAATGAACAACATAAAAGTGGAAATTATGCACATGTTAACAAAAAAAGCATATTGTGTGATACTTTCACAAAAGCCATAGAAATGCTGTAGTAATTTATGTAAATAGAGACCCCCAAACTGGAAATTATTTTTGCTGCTTGAACTGTGGATGATATTTCAAAAAGGTGACTCATGCATTAAAAAAAATTAATCCTGTCCAAATGATATGGCAAGGGTAATTGTGCTGTTAAAAAAGTATTACGAACAAAAGCAGATTATATCTAGAATAATGTTTACAGCAGAAAATTCTGAGTTAATGTCTAGGCAGATTCTCTACCTGTCTCCCATGTGTTTGCTTTGGGCCTAATCCGTCAGTCTATCAATATGTAGCATAAGAAAAGTATGCTAGTGTTACTACTGTTCCCATCTCACTGTATTATCCTCAACAGCAAGAAAGGATACTGATATTTCCCCTTTAAAGCTTTCACTTGCCAGTGAAGAATAGGAAAGGATAAATTAAAAATGTGCTGTACATTGTACAGAATATTCAATTTTTAGGGAAGCTGTTAACACATGGGCGGACTTTACTGTACCTTTAAACAGAAAACTGTGAAGCCACTATTGAAACCCAGCACATTAGCTGGCTAGCCTAGTGTGCAGACTGCCTCCAATGACATATTCACAATATCCCCTTCCTTGTAGTGGTTGAAGTAGTCCAATCACATCATACAGTAATTACAGCACTACACTTAGCTTCTTGGATCAATTGGCAATTCTTCAGAGCGGTTTAAAATACCAGGGAAATGTAACCAAGTGTAAGCTCAAACAGCAAGCACTATTACTAATGTGCTGTGCTGTTGACAGTGGGACTATGTCATGATAATAAAATACTATAATCAGTGTTAGGGTCTGATCCTGTGAGGCCCTTCCGTGGGCGTGGACTCTGCTCACAGGATTCCACCGTGACGGTCCCGTTTTTCACCTTTAGAAACCAAACAAATACACTAGAACAGACAGCTTAGGCATAGTGAAACTGGAGAAACACGGACATTTTTTTCTAGAGTGAAGTATTGCTCTGGTCCACTCCACGCCATGCCCCTCCCCTAGATTCTCTCCTCGACCATAGACATGGCTCTGTCCCTTGAGGCTGTCAGCCTGAAGTGCTCAATAACGCCTCACACATTTAGAATGTTCCTGTGCCATTTCAAAACTTCAAAAGCACAACAAATGCACAAGGTGTTTGGGGTCATTTCAGGCTGAACTACTAGGCAAGGAAATCAGAGGAGTTCTGTAGAACAAAAAAAAGCATGGGAACAGAGTGGCTGAAACAGGATTGCAATAATACTGACAGTGAGGGAGTGATTGCTCTGCAGAGACAAGCAAGAAGAGGATGGTTAAAAAAAAACCAGGCGGGGGTGAAGAGGAAGTAGAGGTGAGAGGGGGAGAGAGCACAACAAAAATTAGGCACAGCTCTGGCCTATAAGGGAAGAAATAAGAGGGGGTTTTCATTTTCAGAAAAAGATAAAATGATGAATGTAAAGAGGGACAGCAAAGGAAAGAGAAACTAGAACAGATGAGGGAAAATGGAGAAAGTGGAAAAGGAAATGAAGTGAGGGGAGAGATAAGAGATGGAAGCAAAGAAATGGAGAGGAAAAAGGCAAGACAAGACATGCATAGCTTTTAGGTAAGTGAATTTTATTTGTGTGTGTCATTTCCTACATTTTATTACATTTCTCTGGCAAATATCCCACAGCTCCATAACCTGGGGGGGCGGGGGGGCAGTTTTTGGCAGAATAATGTTGACGTGACTTGAGTCAAATTGCTGCTCCTGGTTGTCATTAGATGTAGAGAGTAACTGGGTTAACTGGCCAGGTGTTTCTGAAAGCTCTAGGCCACAGCAGCAGGTTCATTTTCAAATCTTAGTTGGCTCAGGAAGCAAGAGGAGTAATAGGTGAGGGCACAAGAATGTAGGAGAAATAAGAAGGTGGATGAGCAGGGATAAAAATGCACAGCACATTTCAGCATTCAAATGTTTCCAGCTTGTATTGATTTTTCTGGAAGTTCCCCACCTGAACTCCAGTTTAACTAGGTTTGCAAATCTCAGCTTCTTCCCTTAGCATCTCTTCCCCTCTTTTTCCGCCCGCTTCAAGCCCTTCGCCCCACCCCTCCCCCCAAGCACTATTGCACTTGGAATTGGCTGAAATAATTCCTGTCTTTGTTGTGGTTTAAAATTTAAAAAAGTTTGACAATTGCAAAACTTCGCATTAAGGTTCTACGAGGAGCTATAACTCTGTTGCAGTGGGCCAAATTCTACTCTTCACTATATGGTGCCATCCCTTTCTGTCTTTACCAGAAACAGCAAGCCTTGCTTACCCTACCTAACAGGCTGTGCACTCCAACATCCCCTCCCGCGCTCTTCTTATTGACCATCAATCCAATGGCAACGTTGATTATACTAAAAGACAGTAATATTTGCTAATGGAAAAGATAGTGAGGCTCTCATTCCCCCAACTGTTATGCACATCTTGGGCTAAGTAAAGAAGGTTGGTGTAATTCTGTCTCTTAAAAAGCTTCATCAAACACCCACAAAGGCAAAGAGATAAAATTCTGGGCTAAGGACCAAATTCTGCTCTTGGTTTATGCTCAGCTCCCGTTGATTTAACAGGAATTGGATACTCTGACCCTCTTAATATCATGAATATCTTTAACACATGGGACAAAATTTGCGGCTGACTTACATCCCATAGAAATCCCATTGACTTCGGTCAGCACTAGATTTAGCCCACTTTGTTGTCCTGAAGCGTAATAACGCATGCAGTATGAACACATACAGCTCACTCACTATTCTGAGACCCATAAACCATGTTCCATGGCACAATGAGACCAAATTCTAGGGCAACAGCTTCTAAATTCTGTGGCAATGTTAATTCGTTCTATCGCGTGAAACATCCATCTCCCACTCCCACAAAAACACAGACAACTAAGGCTCATAGCTGAAAATACTCATTGGTGATTATTTTTATGCTACTTTTTTTTTTTGGCTGTGCTCTGTGGCCTCAGCTGAACTGTCTAGCACTGCTCAGAAACTTTTGTAGCTGGTTTCAGCAGCTCATCTCCCCACCTGTTAGAAGCCCAGCTCTCCAGCCTACGCTTCTGGCTCCCCTCATTTCCTTGCTACTAACTTGACTCCCTCTTTGGCTTCATGGCTCCCTGCTGCCTACCATCATGGACCAATGTGTGGAAGAGGCGCTATAATTCAATTAACTCCCCATACTGGGGAAATCTGCAGAGCAAGAGGCAGCTGGAGGCAGGTCCTGACAGGGTAGAGAGAGAAAACAAAATGCCAGGTGCCTGGCTGCAATGCAGCACAATGGCAAAGTTCACTGTAAAAACACTGAATTCCCTAGCATCTTGGGGAAATGACACATTCAGCAGCCTCAGCATTGCAGAGTCCACAGGACTTGATTGGGATTTAAGGGACAGTTCACAACTCTGAGCTACATTTCAGGTTCTCTGCAGACTCAGGCAAGCTGACACTGCATTGGTTTACATTTGGGTTGAATTTTTGAGACTGTCAGCACACATAAGGTTCAGAAACATTTTTTTTATGGAAGCTAAGTTCCTGGTGCACAATGCTGCAGCAAGAGGTGAATTCTAGGGAAAATTTTCTGAACTCCAAATCCACTTGGTTTTTGTGGCTCATGTATGATCCTTACTGTAATTTTAAAACTGTCTTTGTATTTAATTTAAAATTGAAAGTCTCTGAAACAGGGAAGTTTTAAAAATTCAAAAAATTGGTGGGATTTTCCATAAGGGAGGAATGTTTGGGGGGCGAAAAAAGCCTATCGTAATTTTAAAATCCAATGGCCAGTCAAGCTTCCACTCCTCCTTCAAATCTCTCCTCAGAAAATATCCACGCGGTCTCCAGTAGTGACTGTGACTAAGGCCAGGTCTACACTACAGACCTATATCAGTATAACTATATCACTCAGGGATATGAAAAATCCATGCCCCTGAGCCTATGTAGTTATACTGACTTCACTCCACGGGTAGACGTTGCTTTGTTGATGGGAGAGCTTCTCCCACCTCTCAGGGAGGTGGATTAACTGTACTGATGGGAGAAGCTCTCCCATAGGTGCAGGAGCATCTTCATGTAAGTGGCAGAGTTTTAAGTGTAGGCCTGCCCCATGCAACATCTGAATTAATTAAACAAAGAAACTGATGTGATGCCCACCCTGCAAAAACAAGCATTCTCATCGCCTTATTTGGCACCAAACTCTTTGCTCCTCCCTCAGCTGATCCTCTCCATGTGTCCTGTCCGATCACACCTTCATTGTAAACTCCTCGGGGCATGAAGCAAATCTTTATTCTCTCTCTAAAACTCCATGTAGCCCAAAGGTTGATTAATAATAATGCTAATGGAACAGATTGCCTTTACCTTGGAGGAGCTCATTTTGCAGTGTTTCCTGCAGAGAGCCCTGCCTAGTGGTTAGGTTGCTAGCCGGGGACAGATTTCCTGTGTGACTTTGCATAAGTCACTGAGGGTACATCTACACTGCGATAAAAGACCTGGGGCACATCTGTGGCTCGCCCTGCGGGCTCAATAGGCTCAGTTGCTTGGCTTTAAAATTGCAGTGTAGATGCTTGGGCTGGAACCCAGGCTCTGGGACCCTCCCTCCTCGTGAGGTCTTGGAGTCCGGGCTCCACCCCAAGCCTGAACATGTACATTGCAATTTTAGAGCACTGAGAGTCTGAGGCCTGGTCTACACTGGCGGGAGAGGGGTGGCGAGCTAAGTCAGTCTAAGTTGTGCAACTTCAGCTACGAAAATAGCTACTTACTGCAGTGTCTTCACTGCGGTAGATTGACTGCTCACGCTCCCCCGTCGACTCTGCGTACGCTTCTCGCTCTGGTGGAGTACCAGAGTCGAAGGGAGAGCGCTCGGAAATCGATTTATCGCGTCTTCACTAGATAAATCGACCCCCACTGGATCAATCGTTCTGGAGGTAAGTGTAGACATGCCAGCCACAGTCTTTTATTGCAAGGTAGACATGCCCTGAGTCTTTGGTACCTTGGTTCCCCATGTGTAAAATGGGGATAAGTTCTTCTCTACCTCACAGAGGTACTGTGAGGATAAATACATTCATATTGTCAGATACTTTGAGGTAATGGGGACCATATAAGTACTTAATGTCTAGATAGAAGGACTTGATAACCATGGAGTGGACACAAAGCAAAAATATCCACCTCTAGTTTTCAGGGATCTGTGCCCCAAGATGGAGGCAAGAAATATTGGCATGGGTGGTACCTGTATCTGGGCTGCTCTCCTGTGCCTGCCTTCCCCTAGCAGTCAGTTCAGGGAGGAGCAATTAGCTGTGTCCTCCAGTGATGCTGCAATAGCAACAGGAAAGGGAATCCAGAGGCAGTTAATAGATCTCTATTCTCCATGAACACCTTATGGAATTTCTGCCCGGTTTGCAAGGTATCGTGCAGGAAGATATGTCCTGATCCACCACTTCACAGGCCTGTCTCCAAGCCTGCAGTGGGTAGGAGTGGGTTTGTGAGGTGCAGCGAATGTTCTCCACTTCCCTGCAGACAGCATTCATCCCTATCTCCTGTGAACAGTGCTCCAGATCCAAGTTATTTTATACCTTTCTGATTTGAATGCTTTATAAAGAAACAGTGAACAGCTTTCAGGATAACATAAAAACTCCCCTGGAAATCATGGTTTCTTTCAATATTTGGGGCAATTACTGGGGGAATGGGGAGGGGTGGTGCACCAAAACCAGAAGAAAAATCTCCCAAGAACTAAACGTAAATTTAAGGGAATTTAATGTTACACAGATTGGGAATAAGCACTAGTTTTAGGGTCTGTATCCATGCAGTCAACTATCACAATCAATACATGACACCTAAAAAAGCAACAATGCAATGGTTTTCCTTGAGATGTACCAAGAAACAGGACAACGCTAACAAATAACACAAAACACACCACAAATCAATTTTATTGAAAATATATTAGGTTTCTGTAAAAACTATAAAATATCAGAAAAGGAAGCAGCACAAGCAGGAAGAGAGACAGCACACAAAGATTTACTTCTGAGTGCTACAAAATATTGAACTAAAAATAACATTAAAGATGAAATTTGCAATGAATCTCAAGCTGCTAAATTCCCAAAGGCTGGGTCTGCCAAAGGCTCTGTTGGTTTCTTCTGTTCTTTTCTGTCTTTATTTAAATATTTTATACAGTTGTCTATGTTCATGTGTAGGGCGAACTGTCATTTATATTTCAGTCCACTCTAAAATGGAGCTTAGACGATATCAAGCTGCGCACTGCAGTGAGTACTCCTGAACGGAGAGGTAGGTTGAAGTGGTAAGGACAAATGAAGACTGATATTTAATGTAGTTTTTGTGTACTTATATTTTGCTGTCATGTATTTTGTCTTTAAACTGATTTGTAATTTTATGGTTTTGTGACATTATGATAAGATGTGATGCGAGTAAGGTTTCCATTTAGCAAATACATTGATGTGTTTTTTGAGTCAGAGTGGTTGACTGCGGGAATTCTAGATTCTGACCTTAGGGTTTTATGTTTAGCAATAACAACATGCAAGCTTTGATCTACTGTATTCCATGCACCTCTCCATGCATTAGACTTACCAAGGTAAGCTTTTTTGAAGAAGCCAGTATTAAGCTGATTTCACATCCAATTCTGTGAGAGGCCTTCGAGGCACTGACCATCCTCAAGTCCCACTGTCTTAGGTTTGAATTTAAGGATTGTTACCCAATGTGGAACTTAACTTTGTACGTCACTTAGGGTTAGATTCTGCCTAGCTTGTATGGAGGTCTGCGGTGCTGGGGGAGGGAGAAAGGAGCTCTTGTGTGGCCAGGGCCGGCTCCAGGCACCAGCATTCCAAGCAGGTGCTTGGGGCGGCAATCTGCAAGGGGCGGCAGTCCATGTGCTTTTGCCGCCCCAAGCAGCGTGCCAAATTGCCGCCGCGGACAGCGGGGGCAGGCCGTGCGCTGTTAGGGCGGCACGCGCGTTTCCGCGGCGGTGGCAATTCAGCGGCAGCTTCTATGTTCAGCTGCCCGCGGCGGCAATTCGGCGGCTTTTGTCTTCTGGCTGAAGACAGAAGCTGCCGCCGAATTGCCGCCGCCGAAACACGCGTGCCGCCCTAACAGCACACGGGCTGCCCCCGCCGTCCGTGGCTGCAATTTGGCGCACTGCTTGGGGCGGCAAAAACAGTAGAGCCGGCTCTGTGTGCGGCCCACATAAAGGACAGACAGAATTACAGTCCTTGAGCTCTGTGGAGCACAGATACTGCTTCTTAATTGCTCCCCAGAGGTACATAACACCCCAATTGGGGTGAGAAGGGACAGAGTAAACAGAGCTATGGCTCCACCCTCACTGTGCCAGGCAGGGGTGTAGAATAGGGTTGCCAACCCTCCAGGATTGTTCTGGAATCTCTAGGAATTAAAGATTAATCTTCATTTAAAGATTGTCATGGGATGAAACCACCAGGAATATGTCCAACCAAAATTGGCAACCCTAAAGCTTGTGCACTTCTGTTCTCCCCTGGAGGTGGTGTAGCTCCACAACACCCTCTAGTCAGGCCTGTCTAGCCCTGATGATTTGCACAAATGGAGAGATATATTGCAGCCAAATTCTGCTCTCGCTTATGCCAGTGTAAAGAAAAGCAAAGTTTGCCCCACTCATACAGGAGAAAATAGTCAAGGAATGCTGCAATTCCCTGGGTTCAACACAGCAAGTCAGACACAGTACAAATTAAAGTAATAGCAATTAGATTAGCCACTCGAAGAACCATTCTTGTTATTTTGGAGCTGGACTGTTAAAGAATTGCCAAATTGCCATTGGGATTCAAACGACGTTGCAATATGTTAGATCAAAGTTCATTTCTTTCCTGCCAAGGTCAGGATGAGTAAGCTTACTTTGGCTCCTTTTCTTTTGCAGATCAAAAACATTCCTTCCATTTTATTTGAGTGATTAATTTACTAGAAGAGCCCCAATGAATATAGTGGGCACCACATTAAAATTCTTATCCACCAGCCTTTAAAGGGTCATACAAAATGCTAGCATTATGCAGACCTCTATGCATCTCAAAACTGCTGTCTAAAGTGTATGTTGTGTCTCTTCCACATAACGCAGATGCAAAGGTAATAGATTATATTTCATAAAGTGCTATTTCTTTTACATTTTGATCACAATATAAAAACCTGAAATCTTCTAAAGAGTGTTTCCTTACCAAATTAAGCATTAAGACTCCAGCACCTCAAATTTTAGTGGCCTGTATTCTGCATTAGCTAATCAACAAGTTGAGGGATAAATTATGGAAGGAGCCCTAAACTAAAGGTTTTTTAAAACAATTATTTGCATGTTAATATAAGTATGCACTTTGCAATTTTTTCCTAGGCTTTCTATGTATTAATATCTGTTCTGTCTAAATCTATTGTACAATAATCAGTATCTTCTAAAACCCCTTTAGGTTAAATAATATTAAAATACATAGCACACAGAATTAAGCATTTTTAAGGGCAGGGGAGATTAACATCATACCCTTAAGAGAAGGTTTCTATAACGTGTGGTTTTAAACTTGCTAACTACAAAAAATATACACACAACCCCTTCCCCAGCCTGAACAACAACTTGTGTGAAGGCTGTAGCTTGTAACAAGTCCTTGTACATCTGTATCACTGCATAAACACAGTCGGCCACTATAGCTGAAGGAGAAATAGATATTTCCACTTTTAAGACCTGTTTCATACAGAAAATCATTATGTGGGTGTACACAATTTTGCTACACATCTTAAGTCAGACACAGTGTATATATTGTGTTAGAGGACCCCTCTGTCAAACACAAAAATAATTACACATGCAGCCCAATAGAAGGTTCGATCCTACAAGGTGCTGTGTATCTGGTCCCGATCCAGCAAAACACTTCAGTCGGATTATTTCATGTACTTAAATTACACTGGTGCTTTGTTGCATCAGGCCAAAGTTCTCTGCACTTTATGGGACTGACTACATAGGTAGCTGATGGGGGTATATTATAAGTGAAAATAAAATTCTACAGTAAAGTAACAAAATGAAAATCTTCAGTGTCAGTTATAAAATGAATATTCACATTTAAATAACTGTCTTGCAAATTACTCCCCCCTCAGTAGGCTTTCATATTTGGTGTTTATGTAGTACCTTTCATCATAGATTCAAGATTATTATAATCTCTGGGTCTGCTCTGGCTCATGTTGAAATCAATGGTAAAAAGTTCCATTGCTTTCAAAGGGAGCAGTAATGGGCCCATGGATATTCAATACAATTCAGTGACATTGGTATTACTCAATTACAGATCGGTAAAGTGAGGCATAGAAGTGACTTTAGAAAATATAGCACAGTAGGGCAGTGGCAGAGTCAGAAACAGACACTAGGCGTCCTGACTCCCAGTCCCTTCTTCTACCGGGGATGCTTGCTAAAGACCCTCTCAGTTGTCTGGACTGCTGTCATTTTGGCCCTGCTGAACTGCCCAACAATACAAGTCAACAAGTTGCGGCCTGCGTTCTTCTGTCATTTCCTTATGAAACGGAATAGGACAGCTTTTCTTAGACAAACTCTAATTAGTGACAGTATAATGCTATCATAAATTATTTGTTTTATTTATTCATTTGTTTCAAGAGATAGGCCTGAACTAGTAGTCTGGATCTAAACACCTGAGAATTTTGGAGAAGTTCAGATTCCGATCTGGGTCCAAACTTTGCATCCTAGATCCAGCTCTGCTGTAGCCTGAAAAGGAATCCAAAATAAATAGTGTTATAGAGATTATTTTTTTTAATGAACTAGGATGTCTGCATTTTGTGGACATTATGTTAAATAAATTTCTTACAATCTAGATCTTTAGGCATATCAGCTGATTTTTTTTTCAAGCCCCTCTGTAAAGCTATATGTAAAGAATTCATTAAAAGACAGCATTTTGGAGATGGGGTACTATCCAACTGAAATCAGCAGGATATAGGAACTAGGTGCCATATGATGAATAACAAAAGAAAGGGTCGTTTACATTCTTTGATACATTTCTGCTAGATTAACCCCCAGTGGGATTTTACCCCTTCAGTCACATTCCTTTGTTCCTCTAATCTTCTTTTGTATTTGTTCACTGACCCCAAGCATGTATTTGACTTGTGACCCTATTTCTGTTAATAAAATACAGGCCATCTGACCAGCATTCACACCAATGAACTACAAGGTGATGATTATCTCATTGTAAATGCTAGGAGTTAGTAACATGCAGCAGTTTAAGTATGGTGGTTGGGTGGGCTAAGGATAACTACTTCTTACCAGTGTCTGTCTGTACAATTCTGAAGTATTATTTTACAAGCAAAATTACAGACGATAGACCTTTTTATAATCTGCAATAATATAGATACATTAGTTGCATATCTCCATTGTGCAGCAATTGAATAATCAATATAGGTTTAAGAATGCTGGGTGATAAATAACCGTCATAGATATGCACCAGAGATTTTCAGTAAGGATATAGGGGATATCATGTAAAATCAAAATTACCCTATTTCCAATCAGATTATCAATTATAATTATCAATCTAGGGAAAAAACCACATCAGCCTTTATTGGTACCAGTCTTAATATGGCATTTTGAAGGTAAAGCTATGAAAGATCATTGTAACCAAAATAGTAGTATTGAGCTGAGGGGTGAAAACATTATCTACTATTTGTTCTTGATGCACCAACAGTTGATTTTTAAACTAGAAACATATGGTGATGAGCCTGCATCTATTAATGTTTTCATCAAGTCTCATCTAAACCATGAAATCATATAAAGAACCACTATTAATTGTTGTGTTACAGGAGAAAATAACACCACAGCCATTTATCAGACATGTAATCTGTGGCTCTGTTTTGTGACAGGAAGCCATTATTTCCACTGAAAAAACAAATCTGTGCAACTTGAACTATTAGATTACACCAGGGTTAAAGCTACTTCTGTGCTGTCGTGTCACATCAGGGTCATAGTCCAGTCCAAGAGCTGTACTCCAGGAGCTTCCTATCGCACTAAGGATCAAAACTGATCAAAATGTAAAGCAGACTAACAATATGGAATTATCTGAGGCAGTTTTTTGGTGGAGGGGGGGAGAGAGTTGAAGATCAGTCAGTGTGTTATTTGCATATGTTTGTTCTTCCCAGTGAAATCAATCTCTTTGAAGGAAGCACGAAAACTTCAGAAAAAGAAAATATTAATGCTGTAAGAGAACACAGAAGGAAATCTTTAGTAAGCATTTCCCCCAGTGTTGATCATCCTTTCTGACAAATGTTTAGTTTCATAATTTCCTTTGATTTAAATAAACAATAATTATAATAGTAGTAAAGTAACAAAAAGTTAACTCAGCTTCTCTAAACCACCAAAAAAGTTTCTGTTCAGTGCAAGTTTTGAACAAAATGTTCAGTGTTTTCTCATTTTACCCAAGACAGTTAATACATTCAAAGGGCATATATATGTTCTACACGTGCACACATATCATACTGGCACTCTTTGTGCCACTACAGTTAAAGAGTAACATATCCATTCTATCCCCCTTATCTCCTTTGCACACCCTGGCTGTAAGTACTGGGCCAGACCCTCAGCTGCAGTTGAAGGAAGTGCAGTGGTCCCCATTGGGCCTCCCAGTTTCAGAGGCCTTCTAGCTGCTGATCTAACCCCTCTGAAGGCTGCAGAACCTACACAAGCTGTTTTTGGCATCAATGGGCTGTTCTGGCCGTTGGGTATGAGGGGATAGGTACACTTGGCTGCACTCCCATCCCTCAGCCACACACCACTGTCCACGTAGCTAGGTGAAGTGGGAATTTCTACAGCTACAGTAGCTCTCAGCTACTCAAGGATTTGCATATAGGAGGAATCCTCCAGTGACTGACTAAACTGGGTTTAGGACACAACTACTTTGTGTTTCTGGAACAGCGCACTGCCACCAGAGTGCAGTTTAGGTCTAGTCAGTTTACTCTGGGGTGAAATTTGGCAAACAAAATAGGTATTATTTACATGGGAGCTATTACATTCCCTGATGTAAGTAAAAAATTATACATTTTTGTAAAACATGTGCTATAGATTTACCAGAAAGCCAGGAATAGGCCTAAATGGCTGGAGAAGTTTTAATCTGCTGGGTACACAACGTATGTTTAAAAATCTTGCCAAATTGCATAGCTACACATGACACCAGAACAGCTGTGAATGAGCCACTAGGGCATCTCAGGTAAATAGTACTGACTGCAGCTTAGAAAACTGCCTTCTTATGAGCCTAGAAGCACCTGTTCAGATCACAATGAAGAGTGAGTCTCAATAAACATTAAACCAACGTAAAATTCAGACACACATACATATAGTCCATTCCTGCAGCCCTCCAATATGCAAAACTCCCATTGAAGTCAATGGAAGATATGAATAAATAATATCTATAGCAGGGGTCGGCAACGTTTGGCACGCGGCTCGCCAGGGTAAGGACCCTGGCGGGCCGGGCCAGTTTATTTACCTGCTGACGCGGCAGGTTCAGCCGATCGCGGCCCCCACTGGCCGCGGTTCGCTGTCCCGGGCCAATGGGGTCGGCGGGAAGCCGCGGCCAGCACATCGCTCGCCTGCGCCACTTCTCGCCACCCCCATTGGCCCGGGACGGTGAACCGCGGCCAGTGGGGGCCGCGATCGGCCGAACCTGCCGCGTCAGCAGGTAAATAAACTGGCCCGGCCTGCCAGGGTGCTTACCCTGGCGAGCCACGTGCCAAACGTTGCCGACCCCTGATCTATAGTATCGGGCCTTAACTAATAGGAGCTACTAAAGTATATCAATATTCAGAACAATCTCACCATTTCTTCATCTCATTCTGAAAGTGATCTAAAAATTTGAGAGTGATCTTTGGGTTCTCCCAAGACTTACTATTCTTTTCTCTTACCTTTACGGTCCCATGGCCCAGTCTAGCTCAATGAGTGCATCCAGGTTAGTTGTCAGCTCCAAGTTCCATTCTTAAATCAGCAAACATGGGTTGATGACAGGGATAGAGCCAACCCTATTCACCCAAGAAGCTAATCACCTTGCCCTATATTATATACATTGGGGCAAATCTCAATCCTTGGTCAAGGACAAAGCTGCCACTGAGTTCAATGGGACCAGGATTTGACCAGTTGCTTCCAAATTAAAGTGATCTGTGGTACGGGTTATATTTAAATTAGAATATGTCGAACAACCTTGAGTGGATGAAGGTGATGACAATGTAAACATAGACAAGGAAAATAGCTAACATAGAATCAGACATACCTAAAGAGAACAGTAAGGGCTGGTCTCCACTACTGGGGAAATCAACAGCGGGTGTCGATTTAGTGGGCCTAGTGAAGACCTGCTAAATTGATGGCAGAGTACTCTTCGGTTGACCCAGGTACTCCAGCTCTCTGAGAAGAGTAGGGGAAGTCGACCGGAGAACGTCTCCCATCAACTCAGTGCCGTCAAGAAACTGGGGTAAGTCAACCTAAGGTATGTCGACTCCAGCTACATTAGTCACATATCTGGAGTAGCGTTACTTAGGCTGACTTACCCCCATAGTGAAGACAAGCCCTAGATAGTGTAAATGACCACATTCAGGGCTTGTCCTGTTGACTGTGTTCAAACTGCTTGTGTCAATAAGTACCATTGACTGTGAGTAAGGATTACAAAACTGGTGCCTGAATGAGAAAGGTAAGTGGGATTTGGCCCTGTAGGCCAAATCCAACCCCCATTGACGTTTATAGGAGTCTTTCCTTTAACTTTAATGGGCACTGGACTGAGATACACATCACCAATGCAGAAGAATTAAAAAGACTCCTAAACAGGGACATCCGAAATGAAATGCTCTGTACTCAGCAGTTCATCTTTTATTTAAATGTACTTTGTTGTTGGAGATGGTTGAGTTAAAGATCCTTGAAAAGTTCTGAGCTTTAAATTACTTTGTAACCAATACAAACAAATTCTACAAATTTCCTGAAAAGTTACACCCTGGCTTGAAAAGGGGGGTTGGTGGAACCATTTGTTTTTAAGAAGGAAATGGCTGTGACAGCAAGAGGAAAATATTAATTTAGCAAACTATTATTGTGGGGTTTGGAATACAATTTTGGAAAAGCAAAACAAAACATACAGCTCAGTGTTCCCTTTGCCAGAAAGTGAGCTCCTTAGTTTTCTTCCTACTGCAAACATTTTTGATGCTGGCAGGTGTAGCCAGGGCCCTCAATGTTCCCTGCATAACTTGCCGCTGAATGCACCCTGTCTGCCGAATTATGCTCCAGAAACTCGGCATTCATTTTTTTAAAAAAGTGTTACTAGCCCTCATGGTTACAAAGATAAGGTGAACCAGTCGTAAACAGATACAGTGATGTTTGCCTGAGTCTGTAGGACCCTGAAATAATCGCTGAGAGGTGTGAACTCTGAAAATGAAAGATGACAGTCGGTGGCATATTGAGAACTCAAAATGTATTATACCACAAAGTAAACAGGATTGTTTATAAAAATAACACGGACTACTGTATAGATTGCTATTTTCATATTTAATTAAATAAAAAACTGAATTTGAAAAAATTATTTGAAACTACCGCAAAATTTAGAGAATTTCCACCAGATTGGTGCAGAATCCAGTGGGGAGGTCCTCAGATGCTGTGAGTTGTCCTAGATCCGCAATGGAGCTATGACAATTTACACAAGTTGAGGGTCTGCCCCTTCATTCCTTGTTGCAGAGTACATAGGGCCTTGAATAGCCTATTATTGTATTATGGTGGCACCCAGTTAGGATGAGGGCCACATTGTGCTATACACAATACATACAGAGAATAAGAGATGGTCCATGCCCTAGAAATCTTACAGTCTAGTTAAACAGAAATTCTCCTTTCTTTACATTGGGTATTTTTCTTATTCTTCTGCTGCTTCTTACTCGGGGTGTGGTTATTCTTTTGTTTTTTGTTCTCTTCGTTAATTTCCTTTTATATAATATCTACTAAATCTACATAACATCTATTAGCGTACTATATATTTAATATGAAAATAGTTTTCTAGCAAATTACATCCACTTTCATTTTTGCATAGGAATAAAATGTTTGACGAAAACAGTTCTCCCTGATTGTGCCACAAGAAAATGACCAACCACATAGAGCAAAACTGTTTGGAACTCATGAGGACAAACATACAGTTTGCTAGAAACTTTATTCAATGCTCAGAGCTTGGACACTTCTGCAAAGGAAATGTTACAGCTTCTTGCTCCTCTCTCAGCTTCTCGGATTAACAAAAATGATGTGTCTGTACACTGCAAGCCAGCTTTCTTGTCAGTCGGCACTGATACTTCAACCAGCAGACAGAAAAGGGAGACCAGTAACTCCTCCTGTAAAGAAATTAAAGTCAAAAACAAATCTTTGTAAATAGAATAGGGGGTGGGGTTACAGCTGCATGGTTTCAGTAATTACTTTGAAAACATTTAGTCAGAGAGAACCTAGAAATCTGGTTGCACTTTATTTAATATTCAAATAGGGACCATTCACCTGCTGTTAAGGACAACATCTACAGTCATTCTTAGAATACTGATAATTATATGAAATAGACTCTCCTAGAGGCTGCTTGTCTAGTATGGATTCACCTGGAATACAAAGATTAATAATATTGCATATTACATGCATGCAAGTAGTTGCAATTTATAGAATTCCCATTTATGCTCCTGAAAGTATATCTATATTTCCCTGGGGGAGAGGTATAAGGTGATCTAAACCTACGTGCAGTATTGTTTGCACTGTATCTCCTAGTGAACCCGTTGCTGATTAATTCATAAAATAAATAAATAAAGTTATACTTAGCCAGATGAGTAGTTCTCCTTGTAAGATTATTAAAGAGAAAATGTTAACAAAGGGCTGTGTGTAGCCCACCGTGGTGAAGGGTACTCATCATAGACACAGGAAGTGAGTATTGTAAGTAGCATTTGAATAGCTTGGAAAGGATATTTTTAAGAGATTAGTAACATTATTACAAATGTTCTCTTTCTCTCTCCCCGCCCCCGATGCCTTGTCCTTGTTCTCCCCTCTCATTTGCTGATGGCTGATGATAACACCTTACTTCCACCAGGGAAGTAACTGGGAAGTTTGCTCCTTCTTCACAAGACTGAGGGTATAATTAGAACAACGCACCTGCTCGGTCCTCCAGTGACTCAGTTAGTCTACATCCATGTCAAAATCCATGCTGTGAGGGTAATTTGATCATCTCACTTACTTTTTTTTATATACTTTGTATGAATAAACCACAAGAATGAGCCTCAGTTGAGTTGGTTTAATTCAGTCGCACAAAATTTGCATCAACTGTTTGTTGCTAAAAGAATCTTTTGAGCTGAATCCAGCATTCCTCAGACATCCTATAGACTTTAGTGTCTATTCCTCTTCATTCCTCCAAATATAAAATTCTATTTTGTGCCTTAAAACATTATTATCTGCTTGTATTTCAGTAGTACCTACAGGCTCCAACTAAGCTCAGGGCCTTGTTGTGCTGGGTACTATACAAACACATAGTAAAAGATAGCCAGAGCCTAAGAGAGCTTACAATGTAAAATACAAGGGCACGTCTTCACTACCCGCCGGATCGGCAGGTAGCAATCGATCTATTGGGGATCGACTTATCACATCTAGTGAAGACGCGATAAAATCGATCCCTGATCGCTCTGCCGTCGACTCCGGAAATCCACCACGGCAAGAGGCGGAAGCGGAGTCGACGGCGGCGCGGCAGCGGTCGACTCGCTGCCGTCCTCACAGCCAGGTAAGTAGACCTAAAATATGCAACTTCAGCTATGCTATTCACGTAGCTGAAGTTGCGTATCTTAGGTCGACCCCCCCCCGGTAGTGTAGACCTAGCCCAAGACAGGCAAAGGGTGGGAGAAAGGAAATATTAACTCTGCTTTACAGGTGGGGAACCGAGACACTGAGAGATGAAGGGGGAGATTTTCAAAGACATAAATGGCAGTTAGGAACCCAATTCCCATAAACTGTCAATAGAGGCTGGATGCATAACTGCCCTTTAAAAATCTCCTCCTCAGTGACCCAACCAAGGTCACAAGGAAATTCTGTGGCAGAGCTAGAAAATGGATCAAAATCTCCCAGCCCAGTGCCTTAACTACCAGACCACCCTTCCGCCCCTCAAAAACAGAATAAAAAAATATGAATTGTTACTGAGATCAGAATTGCATGTAGCGAATGCTGATTTTTAAGGATTAATGATAGATGGTTTTAATACAAAGATGATTAATTTAATCTGAAAACAAGAATCCCTCAAAGTTTACAACTGGGCTGTTTTTCTGAAAATTAAAGAATTGCATTCCTTACTTTTCTCTCTTCTTATGGAAATATTTATGACCTGTCTACTAAATAATAGATATGAAGACTAAATAATACATAGGAAGACTACTGTGCTTATATATACATAAAATAGCTAACAAGCAATATTTAAATGATGTAAGTATAAATAGAATTGAAAATTCTATGCTAAATTTGCAATTTCAGTTTCTGAATTCAAGGTATGTACATCTCACTAGGGAAATTGTGCCATATTTACTGTTGCCACAACAAAAATATGAATTATTACTAAAAATGTTTTCATAAAGAGGAGTCCACTTCCCCATAATATTATTCTGGTAATTTTTTTTCATTAAACCTTTAGGCAAATTGACAAATAGGTTTTTTCCTGTTGATGTCCTGCCTCCATGGGTTTGGTCAGATCCCAAAGTGGCAGAAGCCTGTTTTCCAGATAGCAGGAATCTCATGAAATTGTTTTAAATTGTGAGGTTTATACCATCTTTAGCCTGTGAGATTTCAGTGCCATCAAACCCAGACTCTGGACACATGACTAAAGCAAATCAAGATCTGGGATCAGAGCACTACTCATTTGGCCCATCTCTAATTCATCATTAGGGTTGTGCGAACAGTTTGCACAGTATCCTGAATCCCGCCCCCACCAAAATAAATAAATTAATTAAGTAATAAATAAATAGGGTAGGGTCGGGCATCATTCTGTTTGCAAACATCAGCATAAGTTCAACAATGATTTACAAGCACAAACACCCCACCCATAGCAGCTGTTCTTATGTTCTCCCTGCTTACCTCTCCTTTTTGTTCCATCCTCCTGGGGGGAGATGCCAGTGTGATGCTATCTTCCATCAGGATCATCAGATGCTGCTTAATATAGATCACTGCCTCTTCCAGCCCTAACAGCCTCCTACCCCTCACAATGCAGCAGGAGCGGTAAAAACTCTCTGAATGGCAGAGAGCTTCCAGGCTCAGCTTCATGTTCCCGAGCACAGTAGCTATGAGGTTCCTTAGCTAATGTAATAGGGGTTATGGAGTTTGTGTCCCAGAACTGAGCCTAGAAGCTGCATTATGAATGACCTTTTCCTCCAATAGTCCTTGCCAGAAAACTTTGTAAGATTTCAGGGAGGCAATAGCACACAGGTCATCCCTCAAAGACCATGCTGCATAAGAGAACCCTGATGCTCCCGGAAGACCCAGACAAGGTCCCAAGAATCCCAGTGGAAAAGAAGAGGATCCCTTCCTCCCGCTCAAAGATGATAAAAGGTATGGAGGGATAATTCCAGGGACCTGGAAGAGGGGACAGTAGTGTGGATGGATTCCTCTTGGAGGCTCAGGTCTAGTCTGAAACCCAAGAAAACCTGCAGGTCCACTGCCACTCCCTGGGAACCAGTGTTTAGGCTGCCGATTGCAAACCCATGTGAAATGAACCCTTCAGGCTTCTAACTGGTCTATTCATAACATTGCCTGTTGCCACACACACACAAAAAGCCTACCAATTAACATCATATGACTAGTTCAGACTAATTGTCAAGGATCAGATCACAGGAAAATATTTCCATTTGACAGTCCACTATTTTTCAATTGTTCTTCTGTTATATATCTAAGTAAACATTTGTTCCACTTATCATTTCTGTGCAAAAGACATGAATCACTTGAGTAGTAAAACCACAACGACAGCTGTTGCTTATTAGAAACAGTCATCTCATTCAAGGGCCTGCTATGGAAGGATTCTTCATGAAACTGCTTTTGCTTTGAGTGCTTTACAATGCAATGAAATGAAAGTTGTAGAAATTAGGACATTCTTAATTAACCCGCAGTATTTGTGAAACACAAAAAGTCAAAGTCATTGAGGTTGAGCAAGAAGTCCCCAAATAACAAGGAAATTGTTAGTTAAGAACAGCACAAAACCTTTAACTTGGCTCCATTTGACTTTGTGCCGCTTATATGGTTCTTATAACATGGGATCACACAAAACTGAGCCTAGGGAGTTCTTCGTAAATAGACTGTGGTATTTCAGATTTTAGGTATTTTAGTGGTGGATAAAATATTTATCTCCATCACCATGCATAATCCATAAATATTTTTCGCAGTCACAACTCCTCCAAACCTCAGGAATAGATTCATTCTGGGTTCATAAAGTTTCCGGAAAGTGATCACTAGTCATTACTGCATTACCTTAGGTAAAGCTTCCCCAGCTGGTGCAAAAAGTAAAACACATCTGTATAAAAATAATTCCTGGTGCAGAAAGGCTGGGGAGGGCGACTGTGACTGCTCTATGAGGACTTTAAAAAATAGCAGAGAGAAAATAGGGAAAGAAAAGTGGATAAAGAAGAGACTAGAAGGACCGATAAGTCTGACAGGCGGTCTGAACAGCTCACAGATTTGTTAATGGGACTTGAAGTTTTTCCCTTCTAGGCCAGGGGTTCAGATCCAAAGTGGCCACAATCTAATACCTCTTTTGTGGCCTATGTGAAATGAATTAGTTCTATATAGCCTAAAGGTCAGGCATTTACCATACAAAAAACACCATTAAAATGTACACTTCCTGGCACCTTTATTGTCAGTCTGGAGCAGAGAAGCCAAAGACTAAATGAGCACAGAGATTGAACTGGTCCCACCAGAGCAGAGGTGAGGCACATTGGCAGGGCAGCATGGAGGTGCTGACTACGCTGTACCTGTTACGGGGTTAAATAGAGGATTTCGCTTGGCATTGTTGTCATCTGAGTACCTTTCCTCAACTGAGTATTTTAAAGAAGAAAGAACAAAGAGAGACAGAGAGAAAGCCATCAATTTTAGAGCGAGGGCAAGGGAAGAGGAGATCAGAAAAGAAGAGAGAGGAAGTGCACAATGGAAGGGGCAAAGTTAATTAGCTGGAAATCTACAAAACTACCAGCTGTTCAATAATAGTATTAAACTATAAGTTACTAATGGCCATACGTTGCCCTTTATTCACCTTCATAGTAGCCACTGGTGAGGATCAGCTCCTTGCTCCAGATGGTGGATATTTGTAAGTTGTTTGTGTCACTTAATGTGCCTGATCCTACAGCCTTAGGTAAAAGTAGTCTTTATTCACGTGTTGTCCCATGGTCTTAAATGGTACATAGGCTTTTGACTGGATCTTTTCACAGGGTGAAGTTTGTTCACAGGGGATACGAATTACTTAGAGGACTTTATTAGATTGTAGACCCAATTGTGTATTGTTGCATGGAGTGGGGTCTGACTGCTATGCAGTGATTCAGCTAAACAAGGAAGTTAGAATAAGTCATAGTGCGTTCAGCAGCATATTTCTGGCAGTGCTGTGCAAATTGGTGAAAAAGGGGTTGGAAGCTTAATTAGCACTTAAATAGTGCATAAGTTGTGTGCTGGCAATCTACAATATATGGGAGTGAAATGAACTGAGAAACTCAGAGATAACTGGATTGAAATTAAAACATCTTTCAGTTCGAGTCAGATGCACAGCAAGGGGTCTGATCCAAAGCCCATTGAAGCCAAAGGAAATCTTTCCATCAATTTCAATGAGCTGACTCAGGCCCCTGGTGAATAGGCATATTTAAACACCACTGACAGATCCTAGTCTAGGATGATAGTATACAGTATCACACATGGTACAGAATCTGTAAAATGTATCAACTACCAGTAACCAACTACTTGGTGAAACAAAGAATGAATTTGTCCATTTTCTGTTCCAGGCACCTCTCCCTCGGAAGAATTCCTAAATGCTACCTGGGTAAGTCAACAAACAGATGTCCCTCTGGTTAAGCACATTTCTTCCATAGTCTCTGCAACCACATGTATATAGAATGCACACTATCAGATAGGCTGCGCATCTGAAAACCTGAATATGGGATTTTCAATGCTGTAGCAAAATGGGAACCTGATAAAGTGGATAATTCACTCCTTAACAGGTCAGCCTTCAAACAAAATCAGGCCTTTTCTCTGTTTAGCATAACTGATGGGGGGCCAGTTTTAATTGGTAAGTTGTAATTTTGATCATCCTGGTTAATTTTCTGCCCCTTGTTTTTCATCATCTTGTTTCTTCTTCTCCGGCTATCTGTGCAGTCACTGGTCTCCTGCTGGCTCTTGCACTCAGAGCATATGTTCTAAAATCCTGCAAACAGTCATAGGGCATACACCTTTGCTGAATGCCCTGAGCACATTCTTAGCTGTTGTTGTTGCCTCTTTCATTCAGAAATTGTGCTGTTTCCACTATGTGTTGTATGGAGTGAAAAGTGTGATATCAAAAGGTCTTTTCTAGCCATAATATTCTAACCAATTAGTCCCTAACTCTGCTTTAAATAATTATGGTCAGTCATACTTTTGGAAGCCAGGAACAGTCCTCTATTTGACCCAGGAAGGCCTAAAGGAAATTTGTGTTTTTCAAGTCTGATTTGGTAGCACAGAAAATGTTGCAATACTGTTAAATCCAGATGGTCTGACACACTAAAACACAAGTTATGGACTCATTACAACATCTGATCCTTATCTTTGCTCACAATACCTATTAAAACAATTTGCTATTCATATATCTCTTTCATTTCCATCCTTTGTGATCACCAAACATCATGTGTCTGTGGTAATTGAGTTTATTAATCTTTTATCACATACAGTCTTGCTTGCCAAAACATATCTGGTGTGTATGTGGATCAATCCTATAAAGTCCCATGTATAAGGGATATTCTGCTTGGGCATAGTTTAGGCTTTCAATATAAAAATAGACTGAACAAATAAGCAATGCATATTAATTGGCAAATAGGCCACAGCTGACTTAACATAGAATCATCATTATCTGTAATATTACTACATTAAGAAAATTGGGCTTTAAAAATAAAAATCTGGAACCTCAGACGTCTACTATAGTTTGGAGTTCTTCTGTTAGATTTTAAATGTATCTATCTTAAGTATTTCTAAGATCCTGGTCACCCTGGTATCTAAGCTCTCAATTCATCAAGGTACTTGGGAACATGCCTAATTTTAGGCTGTTAGTACTCTGATTGAAATCAGCGGGACTGCTCACGTGCCTAAGTACCTTGTATATCTGGCAGATAGCTCTGTTTTAAAATTATACCAAAACCGGAAAAATGCAATGACTATGTTTAAAACAAACATTATAGACAGGTATTTCACATTGTGTGCTAGCCTTTCTAAGACTTGATTCTCTGCATTCTCTTATTAGTGTGGTAAATTGGTCAGTAGAACTCTTTTTTTTAATTCCTCATTGGAGTGGCATAGAAATATTTTATTTGATTTCCATTGGTTTGTAGTTGATTTCATTGTTATATTATTGAGAAGAATGATTACAATCTCAACAGATTTTGCATGCTGTCTGCACACTAACCATGTGAATCTGTTAAGATGTAGAGGCCAGGACCAGCCTCAAAGAGTCATCACTTCCTGCAAGGGCTTTCTTGAATCAGTTCAGAGGAACACTACATTTGATTGCCTTTTATTTAGTGGGAAATTACACAATGGGTAATAAGCATACTAGGTAAAAGGAAACATGCACTGGACACTTTTCATTCTATGCAGTACGGTTGTGGTACATGGCTATGGTATATGGTAACATTATTTTTGTTTAAAAGGAGTAACGCAAAAGCACAAGTCTATACAAATTCATATATATCAATTATAAGCTAACCACTAATATGAAGAAAAACACCATTATTTTCCATTGTTGCTTATATTACAAAAAGGGTATTTTAAAAAATAATTTAAATTTGCTGTCTACAACTGAAGATGTTTTCCCAAAAAAAATTTATTTCTGTATCTCCCAGATCAAGAGCATGGTAGTCTATAGAAAAGTAATTAAGAGTATGCTATTCTCACTGAAAAAAGTCTCAGTGAGAGTTATAATTTTATTTTTTTAGAGTACAGAATAACATAAATCAAAAAAAGCAATAGTCTACCTTGTGTTTTGACTACTTTGACCCTCTTCAACCCCTGCCAATTTTTATCTCATTTTTGTTTAACTTTGTACATCAGAGTTTAATTTTAAAGCTGGTCCAGAAGACAGTGATGTATAGGTTACATCAAGTATAGCTTAAATTACCCTCTCCCCAGTGATTTGAAGTTGAGGGGAGGGTCTTACTCTAGCAGCAGGGCGGGAAGGAGAAATGGTCAGAACTTGCCCTTTGAACCTGACCACCCTCAGCAACAGAAACATTTCTGCCAGAACATCATTATTGATTTTATTATATTTTAAGATCTCCTAAAACTGTTGAAGTTTTCCATATATTAATTTTTGACACATGCATATAAAAACAGAAATATGGGTTAAACACAAACTATAAATTTAGACAATACTCTCCAATAAACTTACACCCCTGCACCTATAGGTTTCCATTTCAGCTGACCACTCCTAGCAGCTTGTCACTGAAAATAAAATTTACCCTTTTGACAAGCCTAACCATGAAGATTAGTCCTCAAATGCAACTTTGCAGTTTTGCTTATTTGATTTTTTTTCTCTGCAGCAAAAGGAGATAAATATATATTAGTAAAATATGTAGGGTCTGATCCTGCCACTTTACTCTTGTGAACAGACCCATTGAAACCAGTGGGAATCTCTAAATAACTCTCACAAGATTTGGCCCTTAATCTCAGTGCCTATTGCTGTTTTTTCTCAGTCCACTAAGAACAAGTCTCCCATGAAATGTTACATGTACCCAGCAATCTTATGAACTCACTGCTGCCACAGAAAACTCACACTGATGGGTAGCTCTGAAAACTCTCCATCCAATTATATACCACAGAGCTGTGTATGTGTTTTTATGTAGTAGAATAAAAACCACAAGAAGAGCTCTACAACAGACCACAAAATGGGTTTGGCACCTGTGCCTCTTAGGAGTCTAAGTTTCAGAATTCTGTTATCACATGACCTGCTGACCCAGGGATAGCAAAACTGACCTTGTCTTACACACAGAAGTCTATTGCTATGACTCCCCTGAGAGCACAAACCAGCTGCAAACTGCTGCAATGATTAACCCTTATGTGTTGTAGATGTAACATCAAGTCATGGTAATAAAGCTTTCACTGCATAACAGATCTCCTGCTTTGTAAATTGTTGCTCTTATCAGCTGCACTCTAGGATGTTATCCCTTTTCTGTGAAGCATGACTGCTGTGTTGTTCACTGGAAAGGCTACTAGATCTATAAAGTCTGTGATATTTATTCAATTACTTGGGAGGGTAACATACAGACTACACTCTGTTTAAAATAAAAATGCAATGCATTTTTCCATTGTCCTTTTCTGTATGTGTCAGAAAAGCAAAATAACATGAAATAGTTACATGTGTGAAATGTACTGTATTAATTAAACTACAGAATTTCTACAGTATATTTTAATATAGGAATGCAGGATTTGCTACAGCAGATCATAGCATTGCTACATCAAGTCCAGTATCTTGCTTCTGGCAGTAGTTTATACTTATAGCTTCATAAAAATGCAAACTCTTCAATCCTACACTGCACATGGACAATTATGGAATACAGTACGTGGAAGGAAACACAATTCCTGCCAGCCCCTGCAGTAATCAGTATAAATGTTGAAACGTACAGTTTGATTATCCCCTATCTTAAATTCAAATATTGGGCCAGATCCTGCATTCCTTATCCATTCAAATTTGCAGTGAAGTCAGTGGGAATTTTGAATATGTAATGAATGCAAGATCAGGCTCAGTATTCCTTTCAGGGCTGAGTTAAGGTATAGGCACTATGGATCTATGCCTAAAGCCCTTGCTCCTGGAGTCATGTGATGAGCTCAGAATCTTAGCTGCTTTTGGGGGGAGGGGGAGCAGGGGGAACGAAAGTCTCTAGCCATCATGGCTGTGAAAGAAAAGCTTGAGAAGTTGACCTGACAGTAACCAATGCCATGACATCTGCCTGAGTCCAAAAGAGCCAGAAGCAGTGTCTCTTAGAGATGTGAACTGCCCCATGCAGCACAGTGGGTCTGATCCACTGCTCAGGAGGGCCTCTCTGACTGGATCGCAGCAGAAGAGTCTGCGTGTAGCACAATAAAAAGATAGGGGGTCTGTCTCACCCATCCATGGAGATGCTCTCCACTGCTTGAGAAGGTACATGAGGAGGGTGACCTTCCTGTTACTCCTTTATCTCTGTGGGGAGAGGAGCCCCTGCTGCTGCTCCAAAACTGTGTATGTGTTGGGGTGCAAGGTCATGTCTTTCTAGGACAGATCCCCCAGCAACTACAAAGGTGGGGATCAGGTCAAAGGGGAGGGCTGTGTCATGTGGAGTGGCTAAGCCCCCAAATAGCCTTAATCCAGCTCTGATCATAATATTATCCGGACTCTCTTTTTAATTCACTCACAGGAATGTTCTTCTGTTTATAACAAAACCATATGGCCGGGTATTTTTCTTCTGAATGAAATAATTTAAATTAAAACACTTATTGATTGTTGCAGCCAATCAGCTTCTCTTTCCAGCAATCATTATCTTGTGTTTCATTATCTCCAGTTAGAAATCTGGGGGCTGAATTTATCTAGGGTGTAACACTATTAACTTCAGTTTCATCCTTGGTGTAAACAGGCACAGCTCTATTGAAGTCAATAGAATCAGAGTTCATTTTGGCCCCCAGTCTTCAAAGGAATACCGGGGATTCACAATTGGCCCCACATGTGGGGTTTTTTTAATAAAAAGAAGCTTCTGTAAAACATAAGACCAACATGAGGATCATTTTTAAACTTCTAGTTTACACAAGCTTTAAAAAAAAACAAAAAAAAACAAATCAACATTCCCCTTCAGCATAAACAGTAGACAAGTAAATTAGATTAAAAAATAAATCTTTGCTGTAATAATCTAAGGTATTATTAACAACATACAGAGAGGAATTCAGATTTTTTTAAATATGATCCTTTAAGGGTTTTTGCACAATTCACTTGTGCAACAGACTAAATCCACAGGGTGAAAAGACAGCTGAGGGAACTTTGCACTTTAAAAATCATTTATTTGTTTACTTTATAAGTAAAAATTAGGACTGAAAAGCATGTGGATAAAAGAACATGGTAAAGGTCATTTCCCCCAGATCTGAACATGGCGTGTTCCCCCAATCTGGTACAGAAGAGGGAGTCCATCACATCTAGGACCCCACACCTGTGTAAAAATAACAGGAGTACTTGTGGCACCTTAGAGACTAACAAATTTATTAGAGCATAAGCTTTCGTGGGCTACAACCCACTTCTTCGGATGCATAGAAGTGGGTTGTAGCCCACGAAAGCTTATGCTCTAATAAATTTGTTAGTCTCTAAGGTGCCACAAGTACTCCTGTTATTTTTGCGGATACAGACTAACACGGCTGCTACTCTGAAACCTCTCACACCTGTGTAGAGAAACATGCACACACAACCACTGGAAATAAAGTGGTCATGAACAAATTCAGGCTGGAAATTAGAAGATGATTTCTAACCATCAGAGTGGTGAGGTTCTGGAGCAGTCTCCCAGTAGGAGTTGTAGGGCCAAACAACTGATTATTTTTAAGAGAGAACTGGAGAAATTGATGAGTGCAATTGTATGACAGGGTTGCTTGTGAGGGTAGGGGGCAGGGTTAAACAGCCCTGGAGCTCACCTCTAGTTTATATCTTATGTTACTAAAGCTCATGCTTCAGTTTCAGCTCGCCATTGGCAAGTGACAGGAAGTAATTCCACCTCCTTTCAATGTATTTTGGGAGGTTTTGTTAATCTCCTTCTTCTGAAGCATCAGGGTTGGTAACAGCTGGAGATGGGACATTGTGTGGGGGCGGGGGGCAGGGATCTGAGGTGGCACCAAGCATTCTCTCTTTCAGGTGCTTGGCTGGCTGGTTCTTGCTCCCATGCTCAGGGTCTAATTGATTGCTACATGTAGGATCAGGAAGGAATTTCTCCCCAGGTCAGCTTGGCAGTGACCTTAGAGGGGGGTCACTACTTTCTGTAGTGCATATGCAAGGATTATCTGGGTATATCTCACTTAAAAGTTTCTCTGCCATTGTGGGGGCCTCAGGCACTGGTGCTCCTTGGTCCCTCCTATTCTCAGCCTGTGGCACATACAGTTTAGTGGCCTCTGGGTTTCATTTACTTTGGTCTAATCTTGGTGGTTGGGTTTAGTGTGCAAGTGCTGGGTGATGTTGGTGGCCTCTGACATACAGGAGGTCAAACTAGACAATCTAGTGTTCTCTTCTGCCCTTAAACTCTATGATTGTAACTCTCTCCCACCTCCCCGCAGGAACTGGATCGGTGCTTAAAGGAGGGGAGGAGGAAATGGAAAGAATTTGGAAGCTCAGGATGGCTCCACTTTCCCCTTTCCTCCTCCGAGCAACAGGAACAGCTCATCTGCTCCTCCCCTCTCTCTCTCTGTAGCACCTGGGCTGGGAAGGGGGACAGGAGTCCCCGCTGCAGTCCACTTCCCTTCAGGCTTGGGAGAGGAGGATGAAGAACTCCAGGAGTTTCAGGAAGAGTGGAGATGAGAACAGATGGTGAGGCAAAACCGATAGGAGGCCTGAGTGGGGCAGCATTGATGGGGGCAGGCAGATGTGATTCACTTTCATTTCTGTAGACCAGTAGTTTTCAACCTGTGGTCCACAGGCCCCTGCTGGTCTGTGGACTATGCCTAAGATTTCCAAAGGGGTCCGCACCTCCACCTGAAATTTTTTACAGGTCTGCAAATGAAAAACGGTTGAAAACCACTGCTGTAGACACTGATAGAACCCACCTTCTCATTACCACTTCCACCATTGTCCTCCACCACCACCCAAAACCCTGTGGGAAATCACAAAAGCTAATGCTACTTGGTGCTGCATGTACTTTTGCAAGCCCTCCTCCATGCGCTGGCCTCCCTCCCCTGCCCTGATGGTTCCCACTAGCTGAGATAAATTAAGCACAGCAATGGACCCACACTGCCCTGGAGCCAGAGGACATTAAGAGCCACAGACCAGGACTGGAGGGACAGGGTCTGAGTACAAATGGTCCTGGCCGCCTGCATACTGGGGAGAGCCCCACAGCTTGGGGGTGTGATCCGCAGGGGAACAAACTCTATCCCCCACCACCAGACAGAACAATTTGGGGAAAAATTATGGGCTAGAAGCTGACTGAAGTTTCTCCATGTCTGTCCAAGTCCCCAACCATGGGATGCTCTCCAGGAGGGGGCAATCCTTCCCTGCAGCATTTGAATTATATTGCCCATTATCTGTGGTGCTCAGTAGCAGACAGTCCTGGGTAGCAACTAACTCCCAGCAGTGGGGTTAGTCTTGCAGTGAAGCCCATTCTGACAGCTTATCTAGCACTGCTCCTCACAGTAAAGGCTACTTTGTGCAAACTGCATACAACCCAGAGTAAAGGGCAGCGCAGCACACACCCAAGAGAGCAGATTCTGCACCACAGTCCCTGCTGCATAGGGGAGCATGCAGCTGCGGCTGTTATGCTCCTTAATGGGGTGTTGTATAGCACCACTTGTGTGCTGGTCCCACTCAGTGAGCTGGTGCAGAGGGGGTGGGGCCATGGCTCTTCCCTTTTCCCACCCCTCTACAACCTGTTTGTGGTGGATTGCAGCTACGGGAGTGCAGAGCCAGAGCTGCCTCTGCCCCCCACCCAGCACAGTTGTGGTTGGTCTTTATCAATGGCTGTGCAAGGAGCTGCTTGTGTTCTCCCCACTCTGTGTCCCCCCATATAGGCCAGCCACACTCGGGTTCAATGATGAATTATGGTTAGCAAACGCCTCAATTTTACCACCCTTCGTGTAGTGACAAGCATTAATCCACATAAGTAGACCCATAAATTAGTACTACTGGGCTGGCAGAATCAGACCCAAAATGTTCAAAATGCAGGGTGGCACCATTAGCAAAGACAGCATTTTCCTATTGGAATTGCAGATTACAGTATTAATTTAATTCTTCTCTACTCAAATATATACAACTCCCATTAAGATCAGTCCAGAAGCTCCCATTGCCTTGAGACACAGAAGGCAGCAAAAAGAGAGTACAAACGGGTGGAAAGACTCTAAAACCAGCAGAAGTCAATGCCAGTGCATGCTCCAACCCAGCCGTCCACAAAGGCCATGCTCTCTGAACTCCATACAGCCGGGAAACAAGAATGAGACATTCTGTGCAGCACGTTCCCCTTCAAACCAGTTTGTGGAAATCTCAGTGAAAATGAATGATGCTCCAAGCAGCACGATCTTCCCCTCCACCTCTCTTCCTCCCCTCAGAAGACATGAGGCACCTACTGTAGCACAGCTCCTAGAGAAACCAGGAAGAAGGAGGCCCATGGAGCTGTGTGGAGAGACAGGCCCCCATTGGGATGCTTGATTTCCCTGCAGATCCAGCCTTCCAAGCTCTGCAGATTTTGAAGAGTTTCCCGTGTCTCTTCTCTGGGACCCAACCTCCTTCTATCATATTTCCAAGGCACCTATCACCTTCCTATCTAAGTGCCCAGGTGGGAAAATGCGGGAAAAATTTGGTGAAATAATCTTGGCTGAGGGTTTTTTTCCCTCTCCTGTGGGTTTTCTGTAGGAGGGGAGCATTTAGTCCATTAACTCCCATTAATATCTAATCTCCACAATTAATGGGAGTTGCATATGAAAAGGAAGAGGACTGACCTTTAAATTCATTAAATAAAGCAAATTTTTTAAATCATTTGTTTATTTTTAAAAAAATTCTAGTGATGAAAATACAAGACTGTTATGCTTAGACATTAGCTGTAGTGATAAAAACCAACTTGCAAATTATTGCAGAGGAAGATTTGCATCCTTAGAATACATATTCCAGTCTCCATACTGATATATGTAATGCAGGGTTATCTTTGTAAGGCTTCTCTTCCAAAATATATTTTCTCCTCATAAGAGGCATTCCTTTAACTCCCAATGGGGACTTTCTTATAAATGAGGAACTGGATCTCAAGGGACTGGCCTGGTTAGAAAAGTGTGTTATTAAAAAAAATACATAGCAGAATACTAAGCAATATAATTAGCTCATTTCTTTAGTTTTTTATCTTTAAAAAATGTATAGCCAAATTTTAATTAAGCATATTCTCTGGATGTTTGAGTTGTATAAGAATAAGAAAATCTACTATTTGCTATATTTTAGAGGGATTAATTGTATCCATTAGGGTTCTCATTCTGATCTCAGATATGCAGGCAGGTATCACCACTTTTCTTGCAAAAGCAACTACTGTATCTTGTACAAGATGCATAGTGATATGCACCCACCTATCAGAGGTCAGAATCTGCACCTTATGGGCGCCTTCTCATCTACATGTGTAGGAATTTACACATATAACTCCTGTTGATGCTAATCTTCTTGCATGGGAATGAGCACATGTCCCCTATTTCAAAACTGGCTAAAGAGCCAGGTTCAAAATATTATTGATAATAATAAATGTTAATTGACAGGTGTGTATGCTTGAAAGCCTCTTGATGCCATCACAGAAGATAATTTAAAAATATAATTACATTTTTTAAAAGGCAGATATGGTGACAAGAAAGTCAGGGCCTGCTTCTTGACGGGCAGCCTTGTCTAGTGATTTCTAGTGGGTTCTCTTCTTGACTTACTGTGCAACCTTAGTAAAGTCATTTAATGAGTCTTTGCCTCAGTTTCCCCATCTGTGCAATGGGATAACACTTGCCTTTGTAAAGTGCTTTGAGGTTCTCAGATGTGACATGCTCTAAGTACAAAGTATTATTAATTAGTATGTTTACATTAATAATACAAATTGTTATTAATTAGTTTGTTTATATTACTCTGTTATATACTGTTATATACTTATACACAGATTCAGCTATTTATATGTTCCTGTTCTGCCTAAGGCTCCTAAAAATTTGATGGAGGTGAAACTGTGTTTATTTTATTCTTCTCAAAGCTTGGCTAATGTCATCTGCTGGACACAGCCCTAAACATTTGAAGCTAATGAATTTAAGTAAAGTGTGAGCATACTCTGGTTTGTAGGTCTCTGCCTCTAAAATAATTCCTTCTGGTAACTTTAACAATAGTATATAAAAACATCTCTGAGAAAGAATCTAGAGTTGAACAATTATGGAGCAGATGCATCCACTCTGAACAAAATGACCTTTTCCTCAAGTTACAAAACATTAAAGGTTAAAGAACGTTTGAACGGAAGTTAATACTTTTAAAAATTAGAAAAATTGCCATTCGTTCAAGACCTGACCAAGAAGTGTGGGAAACTATAAGAGGACATTTAGGCACATACATTCATAATTTAAAACAACTTTTATTATTTATTATAAAACAACTATTATTAAGATTAAAGTACTTTGCATTTTCTGGGTTAATTCAAAACTAGGAATGAATTTTTCTTTAGAGATGAAATGAGATTTGATGGGAATAAATACTCAAGGAAGGGAACCTGCTCTAAAGCTGGTTAATTGCAATTTTTAAGTCACATTTCTTTCTTTCTAGTGTGTCTAGATGACAGGAGTATAAAGAGAGCAAATCAATGATAGTGTCAGATTTTCTTAGTTCCCACATTACATCTGACCTGGATGGTGCATGCTCTAGTCACTAGTAACAGAGAAAATAGAATGATCAGTCCTGCTTTATCTCTACTCTTAACCTTAATGAGCACAAACAAAAACTTACAGAAATGGTCTGCCCAGTTCTGGAGATGCTGCTGCTACCCTTAAACCAAGCCTGTAAGAGATGTAACAAAGGCCAATTATAACACTTCCAAAGGAAATGTGGTGAGAAGTGTTCTTATGTGATAAATCCAGGTATAATAGCTGTAGATTTCAGATAAATGAATTATGTATTACTTGTAGTATAGTAGCACAGAGAGGCCCAAAAGAGATCAGGGCCCCATTGTGCTACGTAGTGTATAAACACAGAGAGGGATATCCCCTGCCCTAAAGAACTTTCAGTGTAACCAGACAAGACACACATTGTGACAGGGGAAAGGGAAGCAAAGAGGTGAAATGACTTGCCCAAGATCACACAGCAGGTCAGTGTTAGAGGCAAGAATAGAACCCACCGTGTCCTGATTTCTAGCCTAGCTCCCTATCCGGGGGTCATAGGGCTTCTCTGAATTAGGTTGCCCATATAGGAGCATGCTCACCTAGAAATTAAAAATGAATAGCGAGAGCGTAGGTTCTTCCCCATTCCCCCAGACAACTCTTTTACTGGGAGACTAACAAATCTCATCAATACTCAGTCATTCCCAGGCTGAGTTAAGGCAGCTGCCAGTCATTCCTAAACCAGTGGTGGGAGAACCCTGGCTGATATTCACCCCAGCCTGAGAGCCCAGGAGTGTGGTTCAACTGTACTACGGCGAATTTCCTCCCCGGGCTCGAGTGGGAAATATTACTTTAGCAGCTACCCAGGTGGGCAAAACCAAGACTCCTCCCTGTTTGCGGATGAGTATTCAGCTTTGACTGAGTAAAGACTGCGAGATCGGACCTTAGCATGTAAGGAAAGTTCCTGGCAAATGCTCCCAGGTCTCATGCTTTTGAAGTTCCTCCCTGGTGAGGATTAAGTGGTGCTCTGGGGGCCTCTAATATGTAAAGGGACAGATTTGTCAGGAGAGAGGAGACAAAAACACGGGAGAAAATGCTCTCTCCTTTCATACCAATGCAGCAAAGTCAGAATATATTCACTTGCCAGCCTAAGCACTATTCTCTCATAACAATTTAATAATAATCGCAAACTAATTCCAGGATATAAAAAATCCAGGTCACGGTGGTTAATCTCCACAGCAAAGTTTACAAAAGGAAAACTTGCCCACATCAAATGTCTCAGTTCTCTACTTTAAATGTATCCAGTTTTACTTTTCAGGGTTCTTATAACCTTGCGAGAGGAAGATGTACATGGATCAAAAGTATATGTGCGAAGTTTACCCTTATTATTAAAAACTGGATGGACATGTATGTCTCTAATGAATTGAATCCGTGCAACTATCATTGGTTTGGATCCTATGTCTTCTATGAAAAAAAATAATTTTGGTGGATATATAAGTAAATACTGTAACAGGAGCTCTGCAGACACCCCGCATAGCTGTCTGGGTTGCGGGAATCCCTCTGCAGCCTTTACTTGCTGTTTTGTGGATATCTGCAAAATAAAATTGCAAGGAGTCGCTTAGGACTCAATACTCCAATGGATTTGATATTAGGACCGAATTAAATCACAAAGAAAGACGTGCTTGTCAGCAAACCCTCAGGCCCTTGATGTCTGATTAATAGGGAACCGCAGACAATTTATTCATTGCTTTATGCGAACACCTTCGCATCAGGTTATGCCATACAGGATTAAGCAACAGAACTGGGATTTCCCTGGGTGTTTTAAATCCGGCGGTGTCCCGAGAGAGAATGGGTCCGTTTTATGGGCTGTCCTTAGTTAGAAGGCAGGAGGAGATCCTGGAATTACTCAGTGCACCTAATCTCTTCCCTTTTTTCTAAACTTTCCCCTCCACTACCTCCCTTTCAAACACTCCTGTGGCTACTTCCCTCCAGATTCAGACTAGTGGCCAGGAGCTGACCCTATTTGCTGATTAAGAGCCTGTGAGGTGCCCAGCTTCACTCAATCATTTCAGTTAACCAGGAGAGCTATTTTCTGAAGTGCAGAGTTTCTGTAGATCAGCCAAAGCTACCAATTTAAAAGTCTCTACGACAGCAAATGCTTGTGTGACTTTAGTAGCACTAAACTACTGCAGGGGCTGAGTGAGAATGAGCTTTAGAAGTGGCAGAGCTCTCATTGCCAATGGGTGACTGATTCTGATACACAAATACACACCCAGCCAGTAAGGTTGTGTCCCCCAATTCTACCTGCACTGCTAAGGTGCCGGTTGGAATGACGGGTTCTAACTGCTTCTACAGAATTTGTATTCAGTTGGGAGATGGGGGGGTCGTGTCAGATAAACATAAGCTCTGTTGTAAGGTGACTATGGGGAATTTGATGTGAGCCAGGATATAACTGGCAAGTCTGATTCTTTGCTTGTCTTGATATAGCATGGATGAGAGCTGTTATGTGCCATACCTGCTGCCACACCCAGGCACTACGGGACTGGTGCTTTTGCTTCTGCGATTCACGTCATACCACTAACATGCCTTTAATATGCGTGTTATTTTTAACTATACTTTTGGGGAGGGGGAATTCCGACTCTCAGCGGAAGGTGCATGCGGAACTCCTGTACTGTAAGCTGCCGGTGACTGATATGATGGGTGATGACTGTATTTAGGAGCCATTGAGACAGGTGGTGTCATTGTTTACTAATGCGGGGGCCCTTTAACCCATGGATTACTGAGAGGTCAGGCTAAAGCGGTTCCTTACTCTCATGTGAATGCATTTGCAAGGGGCTTTCACGTGATCATTGACACCGAAGCATGTGTCCTATTTCTTTAAAACTCTCTCTTTAAAACCATCCAGGTACTGTACTCCTCATACAAACTGCAATAAATCCTTATCAAAGGATAGTTATTGGGCATGTCCAAAAAGCACAATTTACGAGGCAATATGTCATCTGTATGTGTCTGACATGCCCACTGTCAGTATGCCATGTTATGGCCTCATGGCCTGCAAAATTTCATTGCTGAGAACAAAGCCACTTTTGAGTTGCAGAATTCAAAGCAAAGGTCTGAACCACAACGCTCGTACGGAGGACTGAGTCTCAAGCCGAACCGTCCCAGTCTCTGAGAAGAGGTGGTTTCTAATGGAAACGCGACCAGACCCTAACCGTACGTCACCAGGGGGCGCCCCTCAGATTGTAACACTGGTGCACGTAGGGCGGGTGCATTCGAGAGGGAATCGTGTTCCGCAGACTTAACTGTAATACTTATCGTATTTGAATATTGTATTGGCTACCTTAGATAGGACAGAAATCGGTGTCCTTTGCCTATGCCCTAGGGGGAAACTGAGCCCATCTCCTAGTGTACAGCTAATGCTGATTGGTGGCAGAGACAAGATCCTTTGCAATGTTTTTTTCATTTGGCTATCCAGTAATTTGGCAATGCCATCCTTAGGTCTTCCAGCGCTGTGTCATAAGCCAGTTAAGGACATTTTGTCAGATCGTGATTTTTTTTTAGTAATTGACAACTTTTTTTAAAAATACATACGATCATCTCAATCTGATTTTTATGTGCAAAATAACAAAAAGTACTGCCAGAGGATTATTTTTTTCTGACGACTGACTATCTCCCACCTAGTCAAAACAGAAAGGAAGATTTTGTTATGGTTTACGCTTTATCGAGCACCAACCTCAAGATTAGTTATTTTTTTAATTGAGAAGGGAGAGGTGAATCTTTGCACTGCAAAAATTTTACTGTATTAAATCACAGGCGTTTTGTTCTGTGGTTGGTGTCGTTCTTCAAAGAGCAATTTGTATTACTCGTGCAATGAAAACTTTCAGGTAATGCAAGAAATAAAAGGGAAGTACTTTCCTGCTCTCCCCCTCCCCGCCCCCATCCTTCAAATGCCTTTCAAACTATCCAGCTGCAGGATCACTGCCAGTCTATACAAAGGCGTTTCCAAACCTTGTATAGGTAAAATTAACTAAACCCCTTCTGCTAACACAATAGCTTTTGTTGTCACATATGGTCAAGTTCCAAGATCTGTAACTATTTTTTCATAAAAGATTTTTCTACTGCCCAAGTTAATACATTACGCTACAGTAGCTCTGAATGGTATTGCTTATTTTCTTCAAAGCAACGGCCAGTTGTTTCTTCGGAGACCTTAGATCCCTTTGAGCAAAAAAGTTATAATTCAACGAGACTGAACTGCGACGACGGATCTTGTTTTAGCACACCAAAAAGTGCAATCCCTAGTACACGTTTAGTTGGGGATGAGGTGGAATCAGATCGGGTCACAGTGACTGACACTCGGTGTTCCAGCAACACAGTTTGTGAGAGGGAAGCTGGATGGGTGGGAGGGGGGAGGATTATGGCTGCACTCCTGATTAAATTTGCCCCCGAATTAATTCCATGAGCCCATTTCTGCAGGGATTCCGGGTAGTTCAAGGGACAAATCTGCTTTCCTTGGTTGAAATGTATCATTAACTGCGAGAAGCCCTCTAAACACGCCCACGGCTCCCAACTTTTCTCTAGGGAAAGGCAAGGCAAGGCTGCAGCAGCAGCACAGCAGGGTCAGGAAAGGGAAACTTGTCTTGGAGCCTAAACTTAATTCATGGACTTGTTTGACTCAGTCAACGTGCTGTGTGAAGAACGATTTACCCCACTTTACTGTCATGACTGATGTCAAGGATTGGGAAAGCACATCTAAAAGAGTCTGCTTGTGGGACTCCGCAGCAGACCAAAGAGGGACGAGATCAATGCAGTGGCCCCTCTGCAGGAGGAATCGCTGCTGCAGAATTTAAACAGCTTGTAAGAGACTATGGGAGGGATTTGATGAACTCTCTGTTTAAGTAATACTGCCTTGAAAGCACTAGCAAGACTTATTTGCCCCCCAAGATTCAGTGCAATAATTTGGATAAAAGGTGTCACTTAAATGCGCGCCTGCATGCCCTCTTGGTGAAAATCGCTCAGGGGGCATGTGTATAAATAGCACAGAGAGATGCTAGAGTGAAATTTAGGAAACTGGCAGGCGGTGTACTAAAGCTAGCTACCTCTTTTGTTAGATCGCGGGGATCGTGCTAGTAAAGGCTAAATATGCTACTGGAGTTTGCTTGCAATACCTTCTCAGTGTTTCTAAGTCAAAGTTTCTCACAGTGGCTTTTAGATATACGTTTAAAGTCTGGGGGACGGGAATTATTTTCAGCTTCCTATGGAGGCAAAGTATTTTACAAAATATTAGCTGAGGGGTTAGAAGGAATAGTTCAAATCATTAGGGTTATGACATTCTCCTATTTTCTTATCAAATGCACTCCCAAAGATGCCCAATTCTGATCAAAGTAGCATTAACATCCAAGCTCTGATTTTTTTGAGGTTTATTAATGTCATAACTGTAAAAGTCCTTTGGAGAATTTACAGACAAAACATCTGGTTCGTTAAAGCAAAGCTACTGAACTAAGAAAAACAAACTTGGCTGCTGTGTAAATTCAGATACCAAAACAATTTACATTCAAGCAAAGATTTTAGCCCGAAGGAAAACTTTTATTCATGTGTATTCAGGAGGTTTGGGAATTCACAGGCATTTTTAAAGAATTGTGTTCTAATAAAGTTGTGTAGATTTTACAAAATTTCTTTAATCTCGTCTCAGATTTATTATTGCAGTTAGAATTATTACTACCAATGCTTTGCTTTTACAGAAATGGAGTATTGTTTTTGGTGGTGGAATTTTTTTAAATCAAACTTGTCAGAGACATATTAATCTATTATAATGCTGATGTGTATGTTTCTCCTTTGTTCTTAGCCAGTAGAAAACAAGGTACTTTCTGCACATTTTTTACATTTCGATAATGCGTCACAAAGCTTTTAAAATATATGTTCATTCTCTCTTGAAAAACAGAAAACGATGACATATGACAATTGCATGTATTATGTTGTTTGTTTCAAACAAGCTATGAGAACTTTCAAAGTTAACAGGCAGTTTAATGCGGCTACTGCAAATAGATCTTTCAGAATATGTGCTTCCAATGTAAATAAGTGCATTAACCCAGATCTGCAAGAGATAGCTAGATCTTGTTCAGATAGCTCATTCCTTCTTTGGGGGCTTCTATAAGATAGCAGTAATTAGTCAAAGATGAGTATACTAAGAACTGAAATAGTCTTATGCTGCTCTTCCACAACAAACTTATTTTCTTCTATCTTCTTTACTTCTTCAAGGTACTTTAGCAAAAATTTTCTCTCTCACTCACCCTCCAGCGATAACAGTGCCTCGGTTCTTTTGCATGATAAGAACTAGTTCCTGAGATTCCCTATTTATGGTATTTTCTGTTTCATTAACTCTGTTCACATATTGGTTTATCACTACTTCTAGCCTTTCAAGAGGCCCAAACATTAATGTGGAACTCTTCTTAGATGCTTTAATTCACTGCTAATGACATTCAACTTGTGAAGACCAGGTCAGTTAGGGTTAGTTCTTTTGCCTTCACTGAAGAGAATGAAGACGCCAAAATTAACCAGATATTAGCAAGTTGAAAGTTATTTGGACTGAATGGAAAGTAGCCAAAGAGCAAGCAGGTCACACATCGTGTGTGAACCTCCTGAAAAGCAATCAACCAATAATAAAAATCAATCTCTGAAAGGAGCTACACCTATATTTAACCACACACCTCTACATTCCTTACTTATAATGAATGAGAGGCTAAACAGCAGTACTTTCCTTAAAAAAAGAAAAAGGTATAAGGAAATAGAAAATAACTCATTACTTTGTAAAAGGTATTTTTCTTCATCAGTTTAATACACTTTAATATTGATCTTTATTTATTAATAATCTCCTTAATAGTTAATTTCAGTGGAGTCTTTGTCGGTTCAGTGTGATACCTGCTTTTCTTTTCTATTCTTTTTCTTTTTTTATTTTGTTTTTAACAGGTTGGCTTCTTAGTAAATTTGTTACACTATGCTGCAGGAAAATGAAATGAATGGTGAAAATATACAGCCAAAGAAGGCCATCAAACTGTGGACACTGTTGAACTATAAAACATTCTTAATAGATGTGAAATTCAGAAGGGATAGCTGTCTAATTATGGAACTTTTCTTATAAATAATATGTGTCTTGTTTTAAAACTGTCGGTAAAAGCAAGCTTAAGGCTGAGTCTTATGTGCTGAGTCTTTGTGGTTATAGCCTGTACAGTCATCGATTTTATGCATTATGTTTGTAAATGTTACACTTAATAAAAGTACGGGTTCTGATCTTCTGTAATAGAATGTGACCCCAAAAGAAGCTGATGCACTTTACAGAATCTGCATTTTAGTCTTTAATTTGTCTGATGGAGAGTTCAATAGATTTTTTTTTCTTCCTTTAAAAAAAAAAATCCAAACAGTTAACACATCAAATTGTTCTACAACTTGCTGGTTGTTCGGGCACTTTATACTATACATACATATTATATATGGGGACAGCGAGAGAGAGAGTGTGTTACTATTTCTAATTCAACTGGGAAAAGCCCACCAATTACTGTTTACAAAAAGTTTAGCTTCTCACATTAAAAAGGGCTGATCTCAAAACGGTGCATTATTACTAGATTACTACCTCTCATAAATTGTTGTTGACCCTTCTAAAAACAAGATGAATGTTTTAATGTGTAGTTATGGTTTTCTTACAAATGTCTCCCTTAGTGATATCGTTAAGCTGCTGTTGTTGCAATCTGCTGGCATCTCCCAAGCATTTATCTATGTATACATGAATGAAGCTGCTCTTTGATATCTACTTGCCACAAAATTAATAAAGGCATGCCTGTGTCTATATATATATATATATATATATATAAACTGCAACAGGAAAAATATCAGCACATACATGAACCTAGACGAAGTCTTTATAGTTGAAGAAAGTAAGGGTAACTGCGAACTTGCAGAACCGCAATGCATAAAAACACCCTTTAACCCTTTCCCCTTGTATAAACCTTCTTGAATCCTTGATCCAGCGTCCAGTGTCCTATGCCATGCACGGTGTAGTGAAAGCAGTAAGGTTATATTGGAGCATGCATGTGGTGAAAGATGAGCAGACTTGGGGAAAAAACTCCTTGGAATTGCAGAAAATAATGATTGGCTGGTATAGAACTTTGCTTAGGAAGCTCTGGAGCTAACTAATAGAAAATCGACATAGTTTCTGGCTTGAAATAAGTATCTGCTCTCTCACACCTAGAAATAGTATGTAAATGACTGAAATAATTGTACACATCCTTACTACTTGTATTCTACTGTACTTTTCTAGCATATTTTAATCCATACCTTAAGTAGTTCTCATCTTGATTTTTGTTTTAACCAGTAATAAAGTCAGAGTTTTATGTTTCCCTTTAATTCAGTAGTGACTGTGAAAGTTTGTCTTAGCATCTCATGTTCCAAAACTAAGTGAAATACTCCATGTTGTACAGTGTCTGTTGCAGAACTTCATCCGGCTTGGCTAGCAGTCTTTTAAAACTGCAGTTTATACATTACTCAATATCTGTGTTTTATTTGATACAGATTTAGCGGTTTCCCCTGAAGAAATAGAGACTGCATCTGGTCTGAGTGCTTAACACGCTGATCCTGTCCATTCCTCCAGTCTCTCTCCACTGCCTTTGGCAATTATGTATCCTTTAGGATTACGCTAAATTATTTAGGTTTTCTATTTCCCAGTTTGTATGTAAAGGGGGAGGAGGGGAAAAGGAAGAATGAGTTATTAATTAAAGCCTAGTCCGTTATGTTTTCCGAGCCTGTCTAACATTTGTAAATACTTATGCTGCGGCTGATCCCCTCCTTCCTGGTTAAGTTGTTTAGTATGTTAGTTATTTGTATTGAATCACAGTCTATGTTATGTCTGATGTGTTGTCGTTGCAATGTGCAGTCAGTGTGACACTGATGGATGCGCCAATGGTTAGACGGACAGATGTTAGGGCGGATCTAACGGCATGCAATGCCATAGCAGCAAGGGGGGGGGGGGGGAGCGAGCGAGTGAGAGAGACTGGGCTAAAAACATCCCGATTCAGTGAAAGTCGCTTATTTCTGGTGCAAACAACGCAGCCAGACACACACACACACACATGATTTTTGGAGGGGGGGGCGGGTAACGTTTCAGTGTAGTCTCTTAAGCAGATCTGATCGTTGCTTCTGTGGTCAGATACTATAACTGTGAGAAGAAACCAGCAAATATCAATGAAATGGAACTGAGCGAATTTGGCAGCACAAGCGGCATTTGACAACTCACCATTTTCTTGTTTGCAAGAAATGTTTCGTTTTCCCCCAACAGTAGCAATTTCCCGGGGACTTTAGGCGATTGCGATATTTTTTTCATCCTAAAGATCGGCTTTTTTTTTTTTAAAAAAAAAATTATAATAATACAAAAGGCCCCCCGCCCCCCCAAAAAAACGTCTCCACCCTTTCATGTAAAGTATTTGAATTTCCTGCAACTTGAAAAGAGAAGCAAGAGCAAAGGAACGTCAAGTCGGCTTTACAAGATGAGAAGAGGCAACAACATCTGCACTTAGTAAGGTATTTGGAATTATCCCAGAGCTTGAAGAATGGGGGCGAGTGGAGATTTTCTGATCTTACCGTAAAAGTGAGATCATCCTTTCCCCCCCTCCCTGTGAAAAAAAAAAAGAGAGAGAGAGAGGAGGAAAATTATTTGCTACTGGTGTTTGCTTCACTTCTCCTAAGTAAAGAAGGCATCTTGGGACTAAGACGATTGTCTGTGATTTGCTGTAGCTGTCATTAAATATCTATCAGCCACACAAAGGAAGGAGGGGGGAGTGAAATTGGCAGCCGCGAAGGTGTTTGGCAATCGCTTCTGATCCATGTTCGTAAAGCACTTGAAACACCGTTAGAGTCCATCCCCTCTTTTCTGATGTACATTATTGCAACCCAGGAATACACAATCAAACTCACACCGCATCGATTCGCCAGCGCTCGCTAAACCCAGGATTTCACCAATGAACTTGGACCTCCCCCCACCCCCAAAAAAGTAATCTTCAAAGGAGAGTTTGTGAGTGAGTGTGTGTGGCCGGAGGGGGGGATTTTTGCAAGCAAGTGCTGCCCAGTCTCCCCAGCGAAGGCGTCTCGGGGCACTGCAAAGATTGAAAGAATAGAAAGCTAGGCAGCATTACCACCTCCCCGAGCCTCCAGCCGGAGCTACTTCGCGAGACGTGCACAGACAGACGGAGAGGTGCAAAGTGGAGTTGCTCGCTGCTTGGGCTCCAGCAAGGTGTGCGCTGTACAAGCCGGGGCGCTGGAGGTGCGTTTGCTGCGGCAGCAGCAGCCGGCCAGCTCCCCAGACCCGGGGCACGCTGGTAAGTTGGGAAGGAGGGAGGGGACGAGGAGGGAGGAAGGAAGGAGTGGGTGGGTTGTTGCTGTGTTGTATTTTTTAAATGCACCGGGGAGGGAGGATCAAACAATGCTCCAGGCTGCCCGGAAAGGGGGTGGGGGAGTTTGTTTAAAAAGCAAAGCAAAAAGATCCCCAAAGCACCACTACGCCCTTAGAGGGTCCGGTGTCCTCCCCCCCGCCCCGGGGCTGCTCAGTGTCACTGCCGGGTAGCTGGGCTGCTCCTGCCGGAGCCACGCCGGGCTGTCTGGCTCCTCTCTCGCCCCATGACTGATTTGCTGTCACCGTGCAGGGAGCGGACCTGCCCTGACACATCAGGCCTTTATGGAGAGAGGGTTCCAGAGCTTAGGTGGGTGTAGCTGGGGGAGGGGGCAATTGCACTGGGGCCCCCAGTTCGGGGCTCCCCGACAGCCTCCGTAACTGGGCTGACATGGGAGCAGTGGGGTCCCAGCGAACACGATGTACCGGGGCCCCACATTTCTCTCGGCGGGCTTGGCGGTGGCACGGCTGGGGGGCTGAGATGTGGGCTCACCGGGCAGAGACGGGTGGCGTCTTCCTGGGCCTGGGTGGGCAGCTGTGGGGGCGTCCCTTGCCCTGGCAGCGGGGGCAGGAGATGGGTGCACCTGGCTGCAAGGGAGGGAGCCGGCTCCTCGCGGGGGAGGAGAAGTGAGGGCCTCGGGGAGGGGTGGGGGAGCCCTTGGTTACACGCTGGGCTGGAGTGAGTCCCCTGGCTGTGGTGGGGGACCCCTCGGAAGGTGGGAGAGGGGGTCCCTGGCTAGAGGCAGCGTGGATCCCCTTGACGATGGCTGGCAAAGTTGGGAGGTGTCCAGCATGTGGGCACAAGGAGGGGTCCCCCCCGGCTGTCGGAGGGGGGGGAGGGGATTCGGGCCCCCCCCCCCCCGCAGCCCGTCCCTCTGGCGGCGCCTGCGGCGCGCCGCGCAAAGAGTTAAGGCGCGGGCCGGGGGGAGCGCGGTGCCCCGCTCCCGCTCCGCAGACTAGTTGGAGTGACACTGCGATCATCTCGTTTCCCTTCAAGCTTTGCCTGTTGCCGCCGCCGCTCCAGCGCCGAGCCGGGAGCCGGAGCCAGGGAGCGAGGGGCGCAGCCTGAAGCTCTGCCGACTCCTGCCAGCGACCCCCCCTCCTTTATGCCGTGATCTCCGAGCCCGGCCAGGCACCGGGCGTGCGGGGCTGGGCGGGGCGGACGGCGGGCGCTCCCCGGCCCTCCTGCGCGCACCCCTCCTCGGGGGGCTTCCCCGCCGCCGGCCTCTGGGGCGATTTGTCAAAACTTCCCCCTCCGCCTGCCCGCCTCCCCCTGCGTGCCGCCGCCGCCGCATGCACAGCCGCAACACCCCCCAGCCCGCCCGCCGAGCCTGGAGCCGCTCACCGGATCTCCGGGGCTGAAGCAACTCTGCCCACCCCCGCCCCGAGGCAGCCCACCCCCTCCTGGCACCCGCGGCGGCAGCAGGAGCTCAGCATGCCGAGGAGGAAGCAGCAAGCGCCCCGGCGCGCAGCAGGTACGAGAGCTGCCTTCCCCGGCGGTTTGTTTCTCCCCTCTCCTCTCTCGCTTCGCCTCTGTCTCTTTCATAACCGCTCTCCGGCGGGCAGAGCTAGTTGGGTTTGCGCTGAGCTTCCCTTCTGCCTCGCTCCCCGGGATTGCACGTTGCACGCCTTGGATTTTGCAGAGTAAACTTGGTCAGGCAGACACATCACTGTGGCTCCCCCCCCCCTTTGGGGCTGGAGGTTGGGCATGATGGTCTTTTTTCCTACTTTTGGTTTATTCCCAGCTCCCCTGTTCCCTTCCCCCCTCCCATTCCTCTGTTTTGGGGACAACACTTTGTGAAAACGAGGGATATAATAGAGGTGAACGTTGAAAAGATGTGTGTGGCTATAGGGGTGGAGGAAAAGAGAGGTAAATGTTGCTCATTTCCAATCCCTGCTTTGGCACTCACTTTGATTTTCTCCCCTTCCTTCCCTATACAATCTCCATCCCCTTCTTTCGCACACTCACAAGCAGTTTGTTAAAGACATTGATAATTTCTTTGTAAACAGCTAGTGTATGTATGTATTTATGTATGTATGTGTGGTAAGTGGCACAGAGTGATATTACAGGCTTGCAATATTACTTTAAGATCAAACCATAGACAAGTCTCCTTTATCCAAGTTTATCTTTCTCCCTCTTCCCCTTGTACTGCACTGTAGACACCTCCACTGGACCAACAGATCTGCCTAGTTGGTCACTTTCTTTGGCAACCTCTTTCCCAATCCTATTGATTTTTTCATTTATGAGCCCAAACTGGGGAGCTGCAAAGGAAACCAATGCAAAGGGTGTGTTGTCCGATAACTAGCCAGTATTTTTGATGCTGGGTTTGCATTACCCCTCTTTTTTTTTTCTTTAAAGAAATTCTTTTCTGGGCTTTTGCCCTTGTGGATTTTGTTCTGTTTCTTTATGCCTTGAATGTCAGCTCCTCTTAAACTTGAGCAGCATTTTCTGGAAGGACCAAATTGTGGGTGGAGGGGTGGGGGAAAACCCAATAAAAACGTTATTTTACAATAATGGAGGTATGTGGGGTGGAAAAAGATTTCCTTGGCCTGTTGCCATCCTTGATTTGATGGCTGATTGATCGCCTGTCATCTGGCTGCCTTTGATCTATTCATTCCCGATAAACATCAATAAATCACTTGCCATGGTAACGCCAGACTCAGTGACGTCATATATGGCCTGTCAACTCTCTGTCAGTGCAACTTTAGGGACTTTTGGTTAGTTTTGTGACATAATCACATGGACATGCATTTTGATATGGATGATACTTACACTGAATGGATAGAGATATAGTCTCTCTCTTCATTAGGAAGGGTTAGCTATTTTGGGGACCAATAATTTAAGTGTAGACTGAAGCACTCATGGTGCATTCTTTAGGAGGGACCCAGATGTATGCATGAATGTAGTAGTTTGCCAAGTGGTTATAGTAATACTTTTAATTAGTCCATTCAGTGTTCCCTACTAAAACTTAAATAAAGTAATCCTGCTACTTATGAGAGCATTATCAGAAGAAATGCTTTAAAACATCTGCCAGTGCACTTAGAAATATGTCAAGCTCTCAAAATGGCATGATTTGAACTTAGTAAGCAGCAAGCAACACAATGAATAACATAAAATATACACAACTGTATGTACATTTCCTCACCTCCTTAAGTGTACACTTAAGTTTAACATACTGGTTTTTGTAACAGAAGAAACTATACTTGTTCACAGTAGATTTTGTAGTCTTAGTCTACATACTGACATTTGGAAAGTTTGGAACGTTTTAAAGTGCAATAGTAATATACTCTAACAAACATTTTATTTAAATAATACACTTTAATATGTTGAATTTCAGGTTAGTGCCATCAAATAATGATACTTGTAAAATGGGTTCAAAACTTTGTCCTTCAACATAATTTGAAAAGTCTAGGCTGTAAATGTAATTCAGTTTTTGAAGAACTTGGTTTTCAGAAAAGTTGGGTATATTCTTCAAAGAGGTGAGCTATAGTTTGGACTTTAAGACTCTAGGAGAATCTTTCCCTGGTGAACTCACACATTTTGAAGTACTCTGTCTTTCTGTTTTTGGTTTAAGTGAACTAGTCATGATGTATGATTTATCTTTTACATTTAGTAAAAATGTAATCTTTACATTTGTAGCTTTTGGGTTGCCACATAAAACATAATTATTATGATCATTGCCTCCTGCTAAATGCTGTTTTATTAATCAGCTTGGAAATGTTATTTTTCCTATTGGCAGCATAGCCAAAAGTATTTTTACACTTTTTAAAAACAGCTAAGAAATAGCAGGTTAGTTAAGAAATATTCATTACAAAAACTTGACTGCAGGACTAATAGGAGATGGAAGAATGGTTTTGCTCTATCAAAATGACCCGTCAAAACGACTTTGTTTCATATTTGATTTAATTGTCTCTCTCCTGACAGGCACATTCATCAATAGCTTAATGGTCAATCAGAAGTTGGCAGAGTGAGTGCTTTCATTCTTTCCCATACACTAGCTTTGGCTTTACTTTATCAAAATGCCTCTGCCTAATGGATATGAGGGATGTAGAATGACTGAAGGGCTACTTATTTAAGAAGAGTGGGGGGAAAAACACCAAAACATTTATGCTGTTGATAAGTGCATGAAGATAAATAAGTGAGCTGTGTGAGGGTTTTTTTTTTTTTTTTTTATTATTATGAGGCACAAGAAACTTCTCATTTTTTCCCTTCTTTTTGGCTTCACAGCTGCAAGTTATAAGGTTCATGACTGCTTTTGTGGCATACTGAGAGTGATGACAAATTGATTGCTTTGTACCGGTAGACCGAAAATAAATAAATAAATAAAAGGACTGGGAGGATGGGGGGAATTAAAGATGTCTGCTGATTGGTAATTCAGGAAATCCAGTCCCCAGCAACCTTGAGAATACTCGAGATTTTTTTTCTCTCCAAACTGAAAGGTCCGCTCAGCCATAAAAAAAGAAAAGTTGTTTTGCCAGCTTCATTAGTGTTCACCTAATTAGCTGTAAACCTGATGGATTCCTGACAGCTTTAATGATTGGAGATGACAAGCTCCACGCAGTGTCATCCAGCAGAATTAGGTTTGCAGCTAGTTTGATGTAATCAAGTTGATATTACACAGTCCTGGTTGCCTTTAGTTGTGCATTAACTCAATTTTCTGCTGCAGGTGACAAATGGGCTTTGGTACCTGGATAATCATGTCATAGGAATTAGGGCCCTTTTAATGGTCTGGAGTAGAATAACAACAACAAAGAACTCTCAGCAGCACAGAGCTTGCAGACATAACAGACAGGTGCACAAATTCTTTATGTCTAGCCCAAGTGTTAACACCACACTGTAGAAGACTAAAGCTGTCTCTAAGAATCAAGAATCTATAAAAATGAAAATTTCAGTTTGTTTGCTTTAAGACAGATGAATATCATGGATAAATTAGGGGGGAAATGTCAGAGGATCATAGTTTTTAACTACACTTGTTAATGCAAGGGAAAGATCTAAATTACAGTTGCTGTTCCAGTGACTTTTGCCATTTAAGTTAGAAGGGAGAAAAACACTTATTAGTTAAAGGCTACTGTCTAGGAGAGCTAAGCAATACTATACTAATGGAGGCTAGTCTGGTTCATGCAAACAATAATTATCTATCTTTAAATTATAGCTTTTTTTTTTTTTTTGTGTGCAAACATCTATTTAAAAGATCAAGACAATGTGGTTTAGTTCTCATTGACTGAAAAGACTTAATACACATTCTCTATACATTCTATTCTCGCTCTTTAAAAGGACTGGAAACTGTAATGATTTGTTGGAAACTCATTTACGTTTTTGTATTGAATGAAACAATTACTGGTTTCAGGTCCAGACAATAATGCTGCATTTGAAACCTCTTATAGAACTTGGGGCCATGATATTTTTTCTACTAAAATGTGTTCTAAACAGTAGAAATAATCCACACACTTTCTCTGCTCTATTTAGCTCTCTAAACCCAACCTTAGTGCTTACATGCTGAAGAGGCACATACCATTAACATGAACACTTTAATATAACTGATAGATTAATTTTCAAAGGTGCTGAGCATCTCTAGTTTCCATTGAATTCAGTGGTGTTTGTGGGTTCTCAGCACCTTTGAAAATCAGGCAAAAGTGTATAACAAAAATTCTGTTGAGAGATAACACATAGGTCTTTAGACAGAATTCTAGACATGCAGATATGAGTTCAGGAAGTTGAACGCATTTCCTAATTCATGGGAATTGCTTGAAGCTACATAAATGCCTGGCAACTACATACATACCCCAAAAAGTAAATGTAGCGATAAAGTAGACTACCTATAAAGGTACTTGCAGTGTCAGCCCTTGGTATGTTATTTGCCTCCAAACCTGCCACATATTTTTCTGTTGGACAGAGATTCTTCCTAGCAGCAAGCTGACAAAATGATTAGTTATGGCTGTCCTCTGCTTTTTTTCTGCAAAGTGTGAGGAACAATGCAAAAAGAAAACGGGGCATAAATGTAAAAAGGCCTGATAGATTCCACTGAATATCCTGCTGGAAAACAGAATTTTCGAGAATCAGCTGCCATTGCTCCCATTAGCTTGACAGCTGTCAATTAGGGCTTCAGTGCTCTCCTGGGCCACAGTTTATTGCGTGCGGTTGATGTTGTCATTTTGTTCTCAGTTTTGCCTTGAGCGCTATCATGAGCAGGAGTGAAATAGTCAATAACTGATGTATCAGCAGTTATTTCTTAAATTGGCTCACAAGTCTGCATTTTTCCTCTTTTTACTAAAGATTGTTTTGTAAAGTGATTAGAATGAATTGTGACTGCTGCAGGGTTATGGGAAATGCAGTGAAGCTAGGGTGAGTTAGCAGGATTAGAGTGGTTCCTTTTTGTCAATGCTGTTTTCAGGATTAGTGTAAACTAGAGTATAGAAAAGATCACAAAGATCACCTTCAGGGTGAAGTGCATGGTAAATTTTAAAGTGTGTTGTGTACATGATTACATATACATGTAGTGATAAATGAGTGAGTGAAAAGAAATCATTAACCATAGCGTAAAGTAGTCTCACAAGTAGCTTTCTGTACAAACCTTGTAACTAGCTAGCCTTACCATACAATAGTCTAGATTTTAATCCAATGTTTTGACTGTTTCTCAGGTCATCCAAATATAGTCTGGTAAATTTGAATACAGCCCCATTTCGTGACACAACTACTAGATCAACTGTAAAAATGCCTAAAATGCTATATTGCAAAGTAGGGGTGCATGTGTGTGCGCGTGCGTGTGTGTGTGTGTGTATAGTACTGAAAATAACATACATCTAGCGCAATCCTGTGTTATCTGTAAATTACTTGAGATGTGCTGTTTAGTAAATGATACTCAGGTCTTCAAGTGTGGGATTTTTTTTTTCAGTTACACCCCAAATTGTGGTTTATGTGCTTGAAGTTAAAAACGAAAGGTGAATACAATATATTGTATTTAGTAACAATGATATGGACTGGTACATCCAGACAGATAATATGCAGTTGTAATTAGACTGAATAGACAGGCATTCATTTTTAAATTCTTTGACACATGCATAAAATAGTCATATAATAAGATAAGATGACAATTTTATGTTAGGTTGATAAAGTGTCCCGATACATGCATTTAAATGTCTGTAAGCCCTTTTTTATCCAGACAGATTAATTCTAGTTTCCAGCATTTGCAGTTAGTCATTAAATTAATTTTAAAAATCCCACTAAACAATGGATGTGTTCCTTTTTTGTGTGTCATTACCTAAAGCATGAAAACTGGAAACATGTATTCAGTTAGTTTTTCCTTGATTTCAACATTACTAATAAATTACATCAAAAATTGGTTCAAAGGATTCAAGCCATCATCCATGAGCAGAATGCATTGTAGTTTTTTAAGAATAATAGTGTAGAATAGAACATTATAAGTGCTTGAACTTGTTTATGACCATTTACATGAAAAAACTGTAATGGTTCAGATAAAGGGATTGTTATAATAAAAAATATAAGACTTCTTCCCCATAATTTTCCCAATTTTACCACTGAAAGACATTTTTTAGCCAACAGATAGTCCATCAGTATTTAATAGTCTACAGAATTTAAACACTTTTTATTGTAATCATAAAGATTTCCAGAAAACAATCAGTGGTATATACTCCGGGAAAAAACAATCACCAAAAGGTCATAGAATACCTGAAAGCTTTTTGCCATTATCTTGTTTGCTGAGACAGTAAAGGTGTGTCTCTTCAAGAATAATCTAACTTTGCGTTTGTGCTTAATTATAAATTATTAATTCATAATGTCAGGACACGTGTTATTAATTATGACTCTCTTTTCTTCATCCAGAACAGCTGTTTGGGAATCGGGTAAGTTCACTACATTTGTTGGCATGGGAGTTCACCAAATGAAGAACTCTCCATTCCCAACCCACGTTACCACTCAACTCCCCTTCTTTTCATATTAGGTTTTTCTTAAAGTGGTTAGAGTAAATTTGACATTGTTTAGAGTAAACTTCCGATCTTTCACATAATTAAGCACATTCACAATAAACAAACATTTTTGTGGAGGTGGTTGTTATGTGCTGGCCATGAATAATTCTTGTTTTAGTAAGGCTATCTTAAGGTAGAGAGGTCAAAAGGGCACCTCCATAAGCTTCTAGTGGGGGAAAGTAATACAATTTTCATGCCCCTCTACCAAACTCCCGCCAAACTTAACAAGTTTATGTAGAAGAAAGAGCTGTTTTATTATACGTTTGGAATGACTGAAATTCATTTACTTTTGATATTTCATTTCTATCATTAAATTGAGCCCTGTGTTTCAGTTTCTTATGTGTTCTTTGTGGAATGCATGTTGCATAAAATAGGCAATTTTTAATGAACAATTTAATGTAAATGGGTTTTGAATTTAAATTAATATTAATGAAGCTTTGAGTGAATTTATTTTGCATACGTAAAGGCTTGTAACTCTTTCACCCACACACTCTTGTCTTTATGTACTAACACATTTGTTAGGTGAATTGGCTAGTTTCCATTTTTTGTGATAAAAAATCTTTAATGGATTTTATATGGTTATTTGTGCCAGTTCAGCTTTAAACAGGCCAGTATCTCTATTTTAAAAATATACTTGATTTTACAAGCACATGTGAGTAGTTAATATTTTAAACATCTATTGCCCCTTTGTTTCTTAAATTTTTGACTTTAGTTTTGCCTTTATGCTTGGGGAGAAATTTATTCCGACAATAGTTACTACAATCAAGATGTTTTCTTTCTTTGGCTTACCTCTAATGCATTATGTATTCAGGAATGATGGGATGTTCTATAATTAATTCTGTTAGATGTAATTGCTATAATCACTTTGATGCTACACATAATAAAAGTAATATGGTAAGCATATGATAAAATATAAACACCTTATTGTAACACTCTAAGTAAAATTCTTTTAAAAAAATCTTGTTTAAAGCTAAACTTCCTGTTCCTTATTTTGTCAAAGATGACACTTTTATTTAAATGACATTAATTTTTAAATGAATGGATTTTGGAAATGGGAAAGTCTCTGACTGGTGGAGAATCTCAGCTAGTTGTGTGTAATCCATTAAAAATATAGTTAGTTAAGAAGCTAATCTTTACAGATGCTGCCAGTGATGTAAATATCACTGTATATCTCATGAAATAAGAGACAAATTTGTATGTTGTATTAAAATGAAATACATAGTAAATAACAGAAACAGAGTAGTTATCAATTGAATACTTGTAGTGCAGAATTATGGGAAATATAAAATGTATGAAGCTTAGCAAGTAACAAGAGCGGAACTTTTGTGGGTATAGGCCCAAGTGGGGATGACTTTTTTTCTTTTTTTTAGAAGTAGCTTTGAATGATTGTTTGCAAACAGTTTTTTGATAGGGAGGAAATGGGGGAAAAGATGTAAAGTGGGATAAGCAGTGGGATATTACTAAAACAGAAATGTTGATGTGGTCATAGTTCTTAATTAGTTGCACTCATACTTAATGCTGCAAAGATCACTTGGTTTTTGTCTACATGCTTGTAGGTCTCTCCCCAACCCAGTCATATTTTACTATCCTGTGTTTTCTAAGCAATTGAGTATACAAATCAGGCTTAGAATGTGAACTATAAAGAAAAGTAGAAAAATACAGTTAATGTAGAGTGAAAAAATATCCCCCCCCAGTGTTATTTTCAAATAATACATAGTCTTTGTGTAGAGGGGAGAAGAGGTATTACGTTTAACTTCTGTAAGCTGAACAAACAATCCCAAACCGACCTCTTACTGAATTGTTCTAAAGGAAGAACAGCATAGAGCAGGGTGCTGTTTTTGAGTATTTCTGGGACTGGGCTCTGTGCCTGAAGGCCTTTTCCTGCTAGGTCAAGCCTGTTGCTGGAGGGCCAGATCTCAGCAGGGGCCTCCTGAGGCTTGGCGAGGCTGTTCAAGACTGGCAGCCATCAGTCATCCATCTGTGACACAGAGTCTGTTTTTGATGGCAGGGATGATAAAAGGCCTGGGAACTGTATAGGCCCTTGTAATCAGGGCCAGTGCTGACATCCTTCTCAACTTTGACAGCTTCTTCCTTTTCTCTCTTCACCGCCAAGACTGTCTCAACTGAATTTTTTTTCTCTCTCTTGTTTCATGTACTTGATCAGTCTCAGATGCTGGGAATTATTTTTTTCTGAAGGGAGGGGGAGTGTTTCTTTTGGTTTGTGGGTTGGGCAGGTGTGAGAGGAAGTCTGTTTTTTTTTTTTTTTGTACTGTAGGCCTGTTGCTAATTAATGTTCCTCCATAAGATTCTGTCGGAGTTGAGTAATGTTTTTGATCTTTATGCCTGATAACTGCATACTTAATGAGATTTCAAAGCTGTGAGTGCAGCTCCCTACAATTATTGACAGATGCCTTTTCTTTGCCATTGGGTTCAGCTTCATAAATCCTCTTGCAGTAATGAGGTTCAGAAGTGCCACCCTGCCAGTGAGCTAATGAAAGAGGGGGGGAGGGAGGGAGCAGCTCAAGCCTGCCTGACACATTTTTTTCCTTTAAAATTTACTATGCAGATGTCAAGCTGTGGGACGATTACTTCAAACATGCTAATTTTTATCTTGCTTTTGTGTCAAGCCTGCGTGCCATTTCCCCCCCCAGTAATAAATAAAAATAGAAACCTCAACCTATTTAAATTTTATCATGGATCATAACTATTGAAGACTTTGATAGATGTATGTTCTTTTGCAGTTTCCAGTCAGTGGAACAGTTTTTTGAAATCTGAAGGGCAGAGAGAGGATGGAAAAAAAAAGCTCCTTGGGCCGCACGTCAGCCTGCCCTAACCATGCACTTGAAACATCGTAGATTTCATTTTAGAGTTCTGAAACTAAATCCTGGTGGAGAATAGCCGCACCATGCCAAACAGTCGATTTCCTTTTCAGCAGAGCCATATATCACTGACCCACCCTTTCCTCCTGACAGAATGACATGTGTCATTTATCAAATGGTCCCTGCCAGACAGCGAGGGAGGTGTGTGTGTGTGTGTGTGTGTGTGTGTGTGTATGGGGACAGCATAGTTTCATGCAGTGCTGTCTTTTTCCCTCAGTAAAGCATGGCTACAACAGTAGTGCTGATTTGGGGAGAGAGAAAGAGACAGGAAGACAGAGAAAGTGTATGTGTGTGTGGTGAGAGGGGGGGTAGATTAGCAGAGTGACTGAAGAGGTTATGTTCTTTCATATTAACTGCTAAGTCCTGTTGTTCAAACCTCTTAAGCTTTTATTCCCCCTCTTCCCCTCCACCCCCATTTCTCTGTCTCTTTTTTTTTTCTTTCTTTCTTTCTTTAGTTTGGCAGTTGGGAGAAACTGGCTGACACGTATCATTCAAGCAGCACCAGCTTGCTGGGGGTTGTGTAAATGAATCTGGGAGCTCTCAGTTTCACATGATTCAAACGTGCATTATTGAAGATGGATGTTCCTTAAAAAAAGATTGATGATGGATATCAGGCTTATAGTGCCATTTATCATTTTGAATATTATTTAGACTTGCCGTGTAAAGCTGTAACTTGAGAGCTGGATGAGCTGGGACAGAGTGGAGGCCTCGATGTGCACGTTTTGATTGATGGCTTTGCTTTCTCATTGTTTGTTACCAGATACTAGCTGGTCATTATAGGAGTGCCTTACAGTTGTTTTAGGGGCTGGGTTTGTGTGTGTGTGTGAGAGAGAGAGCGAGCGAGCGAAGGAGAGCGCTTCAATGGGATAAATTTAATAATTGTAATAACATAGACAAATCTATGGCTTATTGCAAGGATACAGGCAAGCTTTTGCATGACCACAGCTACATACTGTACATAACATTAAAATATAAACAGGACTGTAGCTGCTAAAGTAAAACATTGTCTGACATTGTCAGGTCTAGTATAAAAATATGCTTTAAAATATGCATGTGAAAAGATTAACACAATCCAACTTCTTTTCAGTGACTGGCTACATTTTGATACTACAACCGTGAAGAAAGCCATGTTCTAGTAAAATAATTATTTCAGTGTTTACAATTTTCACTTCCATCCGCCTTCTCCACCCATTTCAGGGAGTCTTTAAACTTTAGAGTTTACCTCCAGATGCTTGGTACCTAGGCTGGCTGGTTTTTCTATATGCTTAGCCAGGGTAAGCACTTACTTTTTTTGAAGTACTTCTGCTAGTACCAGGACATCCCCACCTGCTGGAAGAATTAAGGATGCAGCCTTGTATGAGCAATTAGGTCTTGAGTCACTTGGAACTGTAGGCAGTGACTATCATGAAATGTGTACTTAGTGCAACAATGTAATGCAGTTTCAGAAATGAGTAAAATAGAATCCTAAAATAATCATGCATTCATGCACAAGCATTTGGGGCAAGCGGTTCAAGATCAGTGCCAAGTATGACTTTATTTGAGTTTGCTAATTGAATTTAATATTTCTTGTATGGCACATACTGTAGAAATTAAATAAAAATGATGGTAGGAAAAGTTAGACTACAATAGCTTTTCATTAAAATAAATCAGTTTTAGCTTACGTTAGTTTGTAGAGGTAGATAATATTTTTGAATCATTGTTGAGTCATGAACTTTTTTCTTGATTGCAAAAAGCGTTTTTAGTAGGAAAGAGTTATAACAACATCTAATAAACAATATATAGCACGATGACATGCATTTCATAAAATGATCACTAACTTTGTGTAAGTTTTTTAAACAAAGTTTAGCAGAGATCTGATGTTTATTATTCCTTCCACAAATCCCTTTCATTTTACTTTTTGTATTGTTTCTCAGCAGCCAACAATAAGGAAGAGTCAGATTTATATACTTCATTAAAATCCAGTATTACAGAAACTATAAAAAAATATTGTTTTCTATAGAGCTTTCTACAGAAGAAGGAAAAACTTTGATCTCCTACCCTTGCACTTGTGCGACATAGTAGGTAATTGAAGTACAAGTGCCAATTTGCTGGAACAATTGTAAACACACCTTGATACAAATGGCATCACTGCATTCTTACTGATTAGAAAACTTTGCTATTAATAGACACAAAGTCCATTTCAGGTGTAATTGGTAAGGAGCTGAGTGCACTCATGGGGAGAAACCTTGTTTTGTTTTTTGTTCGCTTTTATTCTTATCCCTTTTTTCAGTTTTATAGCTGGAGACATGATTTATTGCAGCCATCCATCTTTGGGGCTCATCCATCACATCCTGGTTGCTAGGCAATCATGGCAGCAGCTGTTTGCTTTGAATCAGACAGAAAAGTTGTCAATCATCAAAGGCAGGTGAATAGCATTAGAAACACGCTATTGTCAGACGGAATAATTAATCAAAGAGAGAAAAGATAATTAAAAAGATATGACCCTTGCAAGTACTTGCTCTGGGTTGCCTGGAAAAAGAAAAACTGCCTGGTCTTTTCTAGACACTTAAGCAGCTGAGGGCTGATAAAATATGCACTCTGCAGTGCATAGTTTTTAATTAATTGAAAAAGGTTCAACATTCAAAGACGATGCTGGAGAAAAGTCTGATTATGAGCAGAAGTAATATTTATTGTTTGCATGAAAGGCTTGACATGGAGTTCTAACTTTCTGTCACAAATCTCCTGCACGCATGCACTAAGCTTCTTACAGCATTACTATCTTCACTGGCAGTGACTAGAGCATACTGTTAGTCTCTCTCCAAGTAGAGGTCCTAAAGCTTTCATCCAGCATTTTCATTTTGGGCTACCTTTGCAGTGTATTGTCTCATATGCTATCCCTCATAGTGACTATCATGGTTACACTAGTTCTGCCATCAGGAAGGCAAGCAAACCTCAACAAGTCTGCAACATTGCACTTCACTCAACCAGTGGGAGAGGTGTCCAGGCAATAACTTTATCATTTTCAATCAGCTTCTGGAGCAAGAGGTTCTCTCCTGAGGTCCTTTCCAAACCAGATCTTCTAATATTACCATTGTTCTTTAACCAGCATAGTAAAAAGCAGTGTCAAGAAATCTAATGTGCAGAGGTACTCAGATGCTACAAAAGTAGGCTCAGAATAGTTTGCCCCAACACAAATATTCATAGGTACCTACTGCTTGTGTTTTAAAATGTAAAGGGGTCGTTGACCTGGTATTCACAAAGAAGTTGGTAAAAGCTCATATTGTGTTCAGTCTGCAAGTCAAGGAATCATTTATTGAACACTGTAATTGACAAAAGGCCGGAAGCTTGTAGGCCTAATACTGTAAGCAACAGGTATTAGACAGGAATACAGTTTTATTATACATAGTATACATATGTTATCCAAGAAATAGTACTTTGCCCACTGCACATATATTGCCAAATGTTTAGAGCCCAGGAAATCTGTTTTTGAGAAATGTGAAAAGTAGTGGAGTTTAAATATGAAGGTTGGATTATTAGAGTTTAATATTTAGTAAGCATTAAAACAGAACTGACAACCACTTTCTCTCTCTCTTTTGTTTTTGGATACTATACTTGTTTTCCACAGTCCTTCCACAGACTAGCAGGGCTTCTAAAATTGGAAAAGAACCTCAAGTCTTAGGAGTCAGGAGAATAAAAGGACCCTTTTAATTTTCTACATGTTGGGGTCAATTATCTGAATGGTATGCAGGGATGTAAGCAGTTAACTGCTTTTACCAATCTTGGGAGTTAAAAATAATGGGGCATGATCCTATATATTATTATTACACATCTCAATCCTGGCACACTGTGCTAGAAATGTAACTCCTTGAGTTCAACCTGAGCTAATGCAGGAGGCAAAAATAGTCTCGCCGATGCAGCTCTTCTCCTAATTGTGCATGGTCTGTATCTCACACCCAGTTTCACTTGACGCAGGTCCAGTGTTTAAATGGAAAATAGAACACCACTAAAAACAAAAAACACGAAAACAAGCTCACGACAGGGTTCCATCTGAATATAGGCTACAATGCCTATTCAGCATTGTAATATTTCCAGCACTGGTGGTAGGAAGCTCAAGCTGAAGCTAACTTGGATGACTTGAAGAAACCTGTAACTTCAGTTAACAGTTCTAGTTATTGGATCCTCAGGAAAGAAAATGTTCACCAAAAGTGTGCAAGTGTCACACTAAAATATGTTGAACCATTGCAGTATCTGTGTTAGAACTGGTTTGAGATGTATCATGAACGTGACATACAACAAAAGTTAGTGCTGCTTGTCATTAAAAATACAATCAGACTTTTTCCTAGTGTTGGGATGTTTTCTGGCACATGAATTCCAAGTTGGATAATTACATTTTTTTTTTACCCATGTACTTTCATTTTAGTTGGACACATTATTCTTTCATTACCGTCCTAAACACAGGGTTGGCTGTGAGTGTGGTAGGCAAATGGATTTATATGTGATATATATAATGCTATTTGTAGCATGTTTTGGTGCATTATTTAAACATGAGAACTTTATCACTATGTGAAACAATCTGTAATTGTCATAAAACTCTTTTCCCCTTTATTCAAATTTTAATTTTTCCCCTTATGTACCAACATCTCAGTAATATCTTTGTAGTGTTTGCTGATTAGAGTTTTATTTAATGATAGGGATCCGTGGCAAAGTTCAAATTCCCCCCCAGTGGAGGGATATAGTGCCAACTTCAATATAGTGTTGAATAAGAGACATATGGATAGATGGCTGCATATTGGAAAACAGGCACCTACTGTTTAGTCTGGTTGTGATTTCTTAGCGGATTATAGGCAAAAGTACTTTCCCATGATAGTCTACTCTCCTTTCTGCTTATAGAAGGAAATTAGATCAGTCTTTGCTCCCTGAATTTTTCTATATTCTTTTCCCTAAGGATGTTGGCTAATATTCTCATGAAATATTGCATGTTCTTGAAATAAGGCAAAATAGTTATTCCCATTCTCAATAGCTAATGATTCACATGTAAAATAGTTGGGCTTTTGGAAATTATTTTCCTGACTTCAGACCACACCCTCTAGCACCTTATGTATTCAGAAGAAGAAAGCTTTTTGGGGAAGGTAAAATAAACAAGCAACTAAGCCTTGCGGGAGACGGAGTTAATTTGTTTCTTTGTTAGGATTTAAAAGTTGGAAAAAGTGCATCAAACATTTAACAACTTTACAGATGAAGAGACAATCAGACTTTAGAGGCTTAGTGTAATTGTTGATGGCTGTGGGGTTTTTTAGCCAGTGAAAGGGCATAAGAAGGAGCGTGTAATAAACATCAATATAAATAAAGAATTTAACTCACTTTGTGCTGAGCAAAATGTGGTGTCCCAGTTAGAGCTACTGAATGTTCATTGATATATATGGAAAAATATCTAGAAGAAATACACATAGTGTGCTTGGTTGAATTATATACTGTGCATGGCTAAACTGAATAAGGCATATACAAGCCATATACCAGTCTCTTGCATTATATTTATCTGTTGAATATTCTTCCACCTCTGACCCTTCATTACCTGAGGCCCAGTGCTTTCTCCACTCTCGTCAGAACACTCTCTCTTCCTTAAAGACCCCAGTGTCTCTCTTTACCTTGGAAAACTTCTGATAGTGAAGAGTGATACCCCTTTCATTCCACTCCTTCAAGGCTGTCTGTCTCTTTTCACTTCTCTCTCTTGGTTGCCACTCCATCTCAAATCCTCACGAGGCTGCTTGTTAGGTTCACAGTCTCCCAATCCTGAAAGATTCTTCAGTGATGCAGGAATATTTCTGTTCACGCTGCAGTTTGTCAACAGCGTGGTGAAGAAAACCTCTGCTGACTGAACTTGGAGTTTGGGAAATGTCTAGGCTTCCCTGAGTAATTTCCTTAGCTATTGCACAAGGGAGACTGGAGCAACATTCGTACTCCAGGCTCAGTCTGCTGCAGACAGGAGAATTTCCTGCCTCATTTCTATGAAATGGGGTGTCTCCAGCAGAGGCTTTCTGGGACACTGTTTCTGGAATGATGGGTGTGAAAGGCAGTGGGTCTGCTGTACTAGGTGGAAGACAGCCACCTCATGCAACCTGAAGATCCAGGGAGAAAGCCAGATGGCCTTGAAGCCACAGAATAATGGAATAGTTTTAAGCCACCAGGTGGCTCCCCCAACCCCATGTAGACTTCAAGATAGGGTGGTGCAAAACAGACTTTTGTGGAGAGCAGAGGTGTCAGAGTCTGGGTGGGAGGGTCTTGTGAGAAGAGAAGCCTAGAGCCTTGGAGGAGAAAATAGGCTGATATTTAAGGGCCTTAATAGCCGACTATTAGGTCCCTAAAATATAAATTATCTGAATCCATATATCAGCCTTATTCACTCATCAGCCCTTAAAACAATTGTTTATTTTTAAACACACAACTTGCTTTCCGTCCTGTCAGATCTCGCTAATCCAAAAGCACTTTGCAATCACTATACTAATTTAATTAGTTAGATAATTTGTGCATAATAATACAGTATTGGTTACATTATGGATAGGATAGAGAGACATAAAGATAAACCAAGTGTGGACTAACTGGTTCTGACTTGTTTTAACTTTTTTATTCAAAGTATTTGAAAAGTAGTAGGAAATAGAATCTGAAACAGCAGGGAGAGAGTGTGAATGTTTTTTATATGGTGAAATTTACCCAGCATACCCTGTTCCCCCCCCCCCCGGCCTGCAATAAAATCGTTCCTATCTATATTAGTTAGTGTGCTTTCTCTATAAAATAGTCTAGAAGTAGTGAAATCTTACTATGTGACTGCATTTCATATTGTGATGGCCAGCTGAATAAGCAGTAGGACAAGCTTACAATCAGCTGTGTGAAGGAAAAGAAGATAAAATTTTACAGCGCATTCTTGTTCTTAGGAGTGTGCAACACAAATTTGTGTGACTCAAAACCTCAGTCTGGTCTTTATGATTAAGCAATAAATAAATTACAAAACAAAGTTATTGTCGTTTTGAAACTTGTATACTCATTCCTTGTGAAAGAAGCTAAGTATTTAACATCTCTCAGAGGAAAACATCTTTCATTACTTGATATGTTCAGTGGTAGTAGTTTTCAGCTAACAAAAATGTACTTGTTTGCATCAGTGTAGAGTCAAGAACTTTTTATTTGTAGATGGCAGAAGAATTTTGTGAGATAAATTTACTGATTATTGATAAAAATTGTTAAAAATGCAGAACAGAACCATAGTTCTGCCTACTAGCAAAGTTCAAAAGTGTGTAGTTGGACTCTTCATACAAAGTATAGTTGGGTTGCATTGCTTAATCCCATTGGTACTGGACTGCATTTTTGTTCTGTGTTTGAACAATGCCTAGCTCAGTGGGGTCCACAATACAAATAAGTAAATACATAATAATAATTAATTTACCTCTTGAGCACCCCAAGGCTTGTAGCATGTGTTCAACAAAAAAATTCTTACAGGATCTTTAATGCGTAAGACCATGTATAAGTAATGATTACTATAGTCCATATCACCATTGATGTACACAATGCTTTACAGCAGGGGTTCTCAAAATTCATTGTACCGCAACCCCCTTCTGACAACAAAAATTACTACACAACACAGGACCGAAGCCTGCCCAAGCCCCGCTGCCCTTGTGTGTGGGGAGGGGGGGAGGGGAAGAAGAGGGCGAGCAAAGCTCGAGCCCCACCATTCTGGGCTGGGGAGCCTAAGCTGAAGTCCAAGGGCTTCAGCCCTAGGCAGGGGGGCTGTAAAAAAGCCCTCAGGCTTTGGCTTTGGCCCAGGTGGTGGGGCTTGGGCTTCAGCCCTGGGCCCCAGCAAGTCTAAGCTAGCCCTGGCGACCCCATTAAAATGGTTGTGACCCACTTGGGGGTCCCGACCCACAGTTTGAGAACCGCTGCTTTACAGGCATTAAAAGGGCAAGCTTCCCATCCTGAGGAACTTGTCTCAACCATGTGTTCTTATATAAATCTATTCTGTGTGGAACACAACTTAATTGAGAGGTTGTCTCAGGAGTACCTGACTCTCCTATTTGCAATACTGTGTCATTCCTGTTGCATTTGCAGCAATTGCTTACCTGGGAAAGTAATAGTAGGCAGAGAGCCAATGTCATGTGACAGTCTGGCTCTCTGCAGACCCACCAGCAAGTACTCAGTGGGCTGCTGTTTGAGAATTGCTTATGTGAACTACATGCCCTATCACTGTAGAAAATATTAGATTTACATTAGTCAACAAAGCCCCAAGCATACTAGGGCCATGGATCATAAAGAGTTAATATTTTAAGTGATATGGACTAACATTAGCCAGATATGGGTCAAAATAAACTTGGGTGTTGTTGTTGGGACCGCCCTGAATATCCTTATTGCTGTTGTGAATTAAGAAATAGGGGTTTTGTTTTTGTTTGTTTTTTGGGGGGAATTTTTTCATCTTTAGCCAGTACACAGAACAAGTTCGCTGCTTGTTGCTAGAGGCAGGGGTTTGAAGTCAGCAGTGCTGCTGTTGGCTGTCACTGGGAGTAAATAGAGAGGGAATTAGTACCATTGTTGGCTTCTCTTACAAGACCCAAGCCAAAGCCCATTTGAAGTCCATAGGAGCCTTTCACTGACTCCAATGACTTTGGATCAGGCCCATAGTCTCAACTCTAGGAATGAGGCTGGAAAAGATCACAAGATAGAGAATATTTTTAAACTTTGTCTTACATACTGTCTACCTGTGGGATTTGTAGAGTGCCCATCACTGTATTATCTAGGGGCCAGTTTTTTAAAGTATTTGGACATCTGAAGATGCAGAGGGGCACCTACTGGGATTTTCAGAATGTCTAGGTACCTAAATCAGGTGCCTGGGTTCTTTTGAAAATCCCCCTAGGTGTCTACCTGCATCTTTAGGTGCATAACTACGTTTGAAAATATGCCCCTATGTGCTTAGCAGTCCTTTTTTCTGGCGAGATGTATGTTGCTAATGAGTCAGGACATAGCATTTTCCATGTTGACATTCTATCAGGTTTACAATTATAATTTCTTTCACAGTGGCTATGCAATTAGTAATCTGGTGTCAAGGAAGTTTTATTAATATCAGTAATTTTATTGTATTAGTTTATAAATTGAAAGTATTATCACAATCAAGAATCTATCTTGATAGATAATGGCATTGTGCAAATTTGGCAATTGATCCTATTCCAAAAATGCACTCTTCATCCTTAATGTTTTAGCACAAAATTACACGGGGTATAGGTAATATGTCAAGTCTCCCTAAAAATTTGATCTTGATTTTTCGTCCCGTGACAATACTTTATTCAATAAATCAAATTCTCCCTTAACTGTTAGCAGCCAACTTATTTAATGGTTATTTCTGAAATGTTGATACAGGGTTTTTAGCAGTTAATAGTGTTTACACATTCCAGAAACATTAAGTAGTTAGGTTATACTGGAATTCAGCAAATTGCCCTGAAATGTGTGGGAGCACTATATACTGTGCTGTATCTCAGTAATCTGTTGCCAGACGTACCATGAAATACCAAATGTAATAATAAAGTTTATAATGATGGTATTGTCAGGAGGCACATATCACACATTATCACTGAGAAGTGAAGGAGCAAGGCCTGTTGCCCAGTGTTTAGACTGTAGCATTGGAACACTACAGATGTTCTTATCATATGAAGATAATTTTGTGCTGAATCAGTGATTTTATACATTCTTTGTATGGAAACATGCTCTTTGCCTTCTTACTATTTCTGGAGAAAATGAAAGGAAGGGTATAGTTTTATAGATGCCAAGGTTACTTCTCATATTTCTTTTAGAAATGGAGTTCAGCAAAAGCACCCAAGTTCATCTGTAATTTTTCTGCAGTTTGCTTTTCCCCCATGGATTCTCCTGCATTGCTATTTAAAACGGACATTCTATTAAAATCAATAGAACATCTGGACAGACCAGGTACAGCTCCCAGTCTCATAGGTAGTTGTGTTCTGGATGCTCTGTACTTGATATATTTGGGAGCAGTGTGGTGGGTAACACAGCAACAAGATAGGTGTCCTAAAACTATTTGTATTTTTTTAATATCTGTGTACATAGATGACATTTTCTGAAAATGCATCTTCATCAGGGTTTTTAATTCTGTTCATTATGAAAAAACACAGCAAGCAAAGACAGAGCATCAATTACAGCTGCAGTCTTGAAGTTTCAAGTCACATTTTAGCCATACAACGCTGTGTATTATTATTATCATGATTGTCTTTTGGTGCTTGTATGTATGTAAATTAGATTAAAAATAAGATCAAGGCAGACATGAAATATCAGTGACAAAACCAGAAAAAGATGAATAAGCTATTACAAGCTATGAAAAATAAAAAAGATGCTCTTATTAATTTGACAGTGAACCAAAAATCACAAATTATATGACATGAGAATATTTTAAATATATATTTTCCTTAAAGCTTTGTTATAGCCATGACTCCTTACAGCATCCCTGGTCTGTCAGCAATTCCGTTATAAAATCCTTTTTGGAGATGTTTCTGATTCAGTTGTATAGTTCTCTAGTATTTGAAATGTCACGTTGTTTGGCTTAGCATAGCAGTATTTGTAAGTTTTGTGTGTTTATTTTAAATATTTCTTAAGTTGCAAATTCACACAAAAAAGTTTTTAATTTTTAGACTTTGGTTTTTAACATGGTCTTGTTTTTAATCTATTTTTAAAATGAATTTTTGCAGGTAACCATTCCACAGACAAAACCACTGAAATAAAATAGCTGATATTTTGAAGCTGAAATAAAGCTGTACTGCATACATAGTAAAAATGATTATGCAAACAAATTCCTATGTTTTTGTTTGTATGGATCCCAAACTTGCAAACACAGGGCCAAATTCAGGAGTCTAAGCTGCATCTGAGGAGGGAGGGGGGACCATGGTCTAAGGGAATTTAAGTAACCTGATGTAAATGCTGTTGGAATAAAGTGTACGTTAGCCCAAGTGAGATTTCTTCATGTATCACCTCTGAATTTGGACCATTGGCCCACTCCTGGAGCTGCTTCACATCTGGCATTTATGTTGAATTCAAGGAGAGCTCTCTGCATAGACTGGTTGCAGGATACTATACTGTACTGCAGATCCTATACTGTACTAATGATGATTCCAGCATACACTGTAATAGCTTATGATGCAGAGTATGCAAGGAATACATACTAATATACCATATAATATATATTTCTCTCTAAACAGGAATGTAAACCTTTCCTAAGCTACTTTCACTTCCATAGACCCTGATATGAAAATGTACCCCAAATACATCATAAACACATTTCATGTTATGAACACCCAGAATATCATTGTGCTATTAATAATATGAATTTCCAGTATGTTTAGAATTTTCAGCTAAATGTTAATGGGTCTGTTTGTATGTCGTGTCCAAATGAGACTAGGATCACACCACATGTCAGTCACGTTTCGCTTTCCTTTTTACTGTTGTTATCATGAGGGAAAATAAATGGAATCAAAAACATTTCATTCAAATAATATTAAAGATTTGTCTTTAACCCACAAAATCAAGGGCATTTGCAAAATACAGCTTCGGTATGCATCCATTCCATTATACCGGAGCACTGAAGGGATTTGAGTCTATGTGCTGCACAAGGTAGCTTGAATCAGAGCCAGCCCTATGTGCCTGTGAAACTTGCAACTGCAGAGCTTATTGTTGGAAGCAGGGCTTAAAGTAATGGTACTTTCAAGGTCTTGTGTCCAGTGTGACGATACCGGTTTTGATATCTTTAGGGGACCATGTGCGACTCTGGGTTTAGGAGCGAAATGTGGTTTAGGGATCTGAGCACAAGACGGGGAGCTAGGAATTCCTGAGTTCTCTGTGGTGTCACAGGCAAGTCGCAAAATCTTTCTGTGCCTCAGTTTCCCGTCTGTAAAGTGGAGGTAATTACCGTACCTCACCGGGGTACTGTGAGGATTAATGTTTACATGTAAAATTTTGAAGATGAACAATGACATGTCAGTGATGATCATTAAAGGCAGCGTTTATGATTTAACTTAGTATTTTCTTGCTTTCACATATATGTGTAACCTTTCACATCATTGAAAGTATCTCCCCCACAATTAGTCATTTGGCAGACATTGAACTATTTAGGGTAAGGAACTTGCACGTCAGGCAGGGACAGCTGCTCAGGGAAATAGCTTGTTTTGCAAGTTTTTAAAACCAAAAACTGTAGTGGAGGTAAAGCAGCTGCAGAGAGAAATACTCTTTTTACAATCAAAGAAGGATGTTTCTAAATTAAAACAAAAACAAACAAGAAAAAAAAAACACTTCTGAAAGCTCTTTGAGAGGAAGTAAAGGAGAAACAAGTCTAAGGAAAGCCAAAATAGCTAATGTTACAGTTGTTGCAATTACTCATATCCTAAACTAGAGATTGAGGAAGTTAGGTAAAAATGGGCCAAATTTTGGTCTTGAATCTTTGTGCATGTGGCTCCCATTCATGTCAGTAGTTATTCTATGTATGTATAATCTCAATTTAAAATTTGTCTTCAAGTTTTTTTTAATTACTATATTTTAATCAAATATAAATATGTATCAAGTCAAACAATAAGGGAATCAACGTCCTTCAGACATGTATGGATACAATCTTTTTTAGATATATGCAGAAAATCATAAATGACATTTTAATACATTAAATGTATATTTATAAATTAAATATGGCATATTCTAATACTTCTAGACAATGTCAGGAAATATAAAGGTGATATTCTTTAAGTAATTGGTTAGTTTACTCAATCAACTGTACATTTTGAGGCCAAATCTTACAGTCCTTATTCAAGACTCACCTCGCTGACTTAAGTGGGACTTTACCCATGGACTACAGTGAGCAGGATTTGGTCCTATCCTGTCAAATACAGTTGCTTGGGAAATTTACAAATGGCAATTCTCCTCTGCTGTACAGAATGTGTGATTATTTTTTTTATAGAGCTAGCTATCTGTGTATACACAGAGATAGAGTGTATGCAGATGTGGTTGTGATATCTATGTGATAACTTCTTTATCACATGCCTGTGTAATTTATTAAGTACCTATAATCCATTGTCTGCTGTCTCCCTGGGAGTTGTTCTAACATTGTAACCCCTGAACAGCTTCAAACAGCTGTCATTTTATAACAACTTGTCAGGGAAAAGTTCCTTCCTTTTCCCCCTTAGTATGGAATTTCCCCCTAAATTATACCTATTTGAGGTCCAGGACATGGCAAAAAAACAATTCTGGGCCAGAAATGGTGTTTTTAAATACAAAAGTATCATAGCTTTAAAGTATGTAATTTTACATTCTTGTAGGGAAAGAGACAGGAGTTTTATACTACTGGAAAGGAGAGGCTCTCAGCACTTGATTCTATCCTTGAAGAGGACTAATAAATTAGACGTAACATTTGTTTGTGCAGAAAGCTATATTATGTAATTTTTGAAGGGTGTTTTTTTTGCATTTTCTCCTACTCTGAGCCTGGATATACTTAGACTCATGATATCTCAGGCCATGTTACAGGTGGAGGGTTGCAAGAAATAGTCCCAATAAAATGTTTGAAAACTCTTTAAAACATTCCTAAAATATGTTACAGGGAAAAAAAACTATGTGGCATGGATAAAAACATATGATAATGTTGCACAGAATAGAGGTTTAATCAGCACTCATTTTGGATGATCCACAAAACACATTTGTGGCTTTGAACACACACACATATACATATTCATTCTTTAGACACTCAACTGCTATTTGTATCATTTGTTTCTCTTACATACTCTGTTCTGATTATTTACTGTAAAGTGGTCTTTGTTTCATTGATTTCTGTCTGCCAAGGAAGAAAGTTTGCACTTCTAACACTCACATCTGTCAGTACCGTACCAAAGGACTCAATCCCACAAGAGAGAAATTGAAGAAATGAAAACAAATAAGTTATAAAATGAAGTGACAATAATGTGTAGTAGCATAAAGATTGCTTTGGGCTGCTTTTGAAAATGACTTGTCTTAGTGGATGGTAGGGGAATGGTACAGATACATCTACCTACCTTTAGTCCATGAGAATAAGGAAGACAGTGTAGTCTAGATGTCAAAGGAGGGAACAAGGGGAGGATTTTTGAGTTTTCTTCCCTGCCACATCACGCCACACCACATAAATTCTGCAGCCCTTACCCATGTTGAATGGTACCTTTCAGTTGGACTATCTTGGGTGTGAAGGTATTACTTAATATGAGCAACATTGGCAGAATCAGACCCATACTGATTACTATGCGTACTGTACTTCACATTGCCATTGATGCTTAATTGATTTGACACATGTAAAGCTCTTTTAAGTTCCTCACATAAAAGGTGCTCCCCTAAGTGTCAGAATAGAGGTAACTCTCTGCCTCGCCCCAATGTTAGGAGTTTGTCCACTGCTGCTGTACATGTCTTTTGGGGGATGGAGAGGTGGGGATTGGAGTGTAAAAAAAAAAAAATGTTCAGGGTTTGAATCAAAAGATCACGTTTCCTTTTCAGTCAGCACAGTACACACACTGGAATTTCAACAAGCACATATACGAAAACTTATTGACACAAGCAACTGCTAGTGTACGTTTAACATTAAATGACATTGAATGCTGGCCTAATGTTGCTAAAGTATTCAAGTCTCTCTTAAGATTGTAATTGAAGTAACATGATATAAATGTAAACTTTAGCTTAGAGCACACAGAACACACGAGACAGTTTGACACCTTCATTTCAGCAGTAAGAAATTACCATTGTCTCTTGGTTCTTGCTTCTAGTTTATATGACCAAGCCAAAAAATAATTACACAATTAGGGTTGACATACTGGTTCCTGTAATATTTCTTCCTTAAGTTTTTGGTGGCTTATTTCTACTTCAGATTACCCAGTCCTTTGTAACTCATACGAAGATGTCCATTTTCATTGCAATAAATTTACTCGTGAAGATTGCAAGTCTTGCATAATTTAATGATGAAAAGGCAGCATTTCATTTTCTCCAAATGTAGTTATTTGTAGATTAAAGATAAACATTTGTGGAGCTAATATCATTTTTGTAAGAACTTTGCCACCAACTTGAACACTGAGTGAAACCATTGATGAATAGGAATTGAAAACTACTTCTGCTTAAATTGTGATAGGATTATGCTTTTTGAAAGGAGGGATATGCAGTTATGTGCAACTGCTTATCTGAAAGGGAGCCATTTTCCAGAGGTCAGGCAACAGTTAGCTTCTTATTATTGATAGCACTTGAGTCTTTAAAGTCTCTCCAATTCACATCCACCCTTGAAAGGGAATCACACTCTGGCAGGCTGTCAGTATTGGGGGATAGCCTGGGGTTTAAATTATATGCTGACCCTGTGATTGGCTCCACGTATTCTGCAAGGATAGGTGGTGTGGTGGCATGGGATTATGTGCCTGGAGGGTTTGTAACCCTCTTGCCCTTAGACTGACTATGTTCTCTTCTGTACTCTATGCCTGGGGTTTATAGTATAGCTCAGAGGAGGAATGCTGTCCTATGCCGTAGGTTTCAGGTGCAGCTTGCTTAGGACATGACACTGCAGGTGGGTACAGTTGTGTGTTGCAGGGGTACTTTTTGGAAGGGTTAGGGCTCTTGCTGATTATCAGTTTTATGATGTGGAAGGAATGTTTTGCCCATGGTTGTGATTAGCCTTGTGGGATGACTTTTGTCTTCTCCATTAATACGCTGGAGCAATTGTGGGAGTACTGTGCTGCAAACTTTGTCTGTTATGTGGTTGGGATTCCCATGGAGTAGTGCCTGGGGAACTATTATTATTATTATCATCAGTTTCTGTCCTATGGGGATTGTAGTCTCCTTTTTTGTATGTTCATTCATCTTGTATTTTACCTCAAACTTGAGCATAGAGTGGGGATTGAGCAATACTTAGAATGCTGGGTGAGTTTTAGATGCAGGGATGGACTCCTACTTTGGACCACAGATTTAAGGGAGTAGGGTTGTCAATGTAGAGAAAACAGGTTATAGTGTATCACAAATTGAATATGAGTGAACAATGGGATGTGATTGCGATAAAGGCTAATATCATTCTGGGGTATAATAACAGAAATGTCATATGTAAGACATGGGAGGTAATTGTCCCGCTGTAGCTGGCACTGGTGAGGTCTTAGCTGGAGTACTGTGTCCAGTTCTGGGTGCCACACGTTAGGAAAGATGTGGACAAATTGGAGAGAGTCCAGAGGAGAGCAACAAAATTGATAAAAAGTTAGAAAACCTGACCTATGAGGAAAGGTTAAAAAAACTGCATTTTAGTCTTGAGGGAGGACCTGATATGTCTTCAGCTATGTTAAGGGCTCTTGTACAGAGGAGGGTGTTCAATTGTTCTCCATGTCCACTGAAAGTAGGACAAGAAGTAAGGGGCTCAATCTGCAGCAAAGGGCAAGTTAGGTTAGATATCAGGAAAAACTTTCTAACTATAAGCTCTTTAATAGACTTCCAAAGGGGGTTGTAGAATCCCCATCATTGGAGATTTTTAAGAACAGGTTATACAAACACCTGTCAGGGATGGTCTAGTTTTATTTGATCCTGCTGCAGTGCAGGGGATTGGACTTGATGACTTCTGGAGGTCTCTTCCAACCCTATATTTCTGTGACTCTTGGATTTCAGTTTTTGGGGCTGTATCCCTTTTGACTGGGACACATGGCAATGCTTTCTCATCTTGTGGCCTAATAGGCTTGCTATATGGAATATATTGAGGGGCTGTAGTGGATCTTCAGGGGACAGGCCAGATATGTTGAGGGGTTGCCAGTTTATTAATCACATTTATAAAGCTGCAGCCACTGCTTAGCCAAATTAATCTGTTTTGTCTTGGTTTATCACCATGACTGTATCAAGATGTTAGTAGCATAGTAATTGTTGTCTTTGTGGGTACTCTGAATCCCCCAGAGGAGACTCAGCACCTCCCAGAATTGGGCTTGATCAGTACAGTAGAAAATCTACTTGGATTGTATAGTTTTAGCTATAGAATATTCTGTCTTGTTATGTGTCTAGTGTACAGTACCTTTACTGCAAATCAAGTCTTGCCACTTCTAGCAGTACAATGTTACTGGGACCATTTCTAAAGAAATTGACAAAGGAGAGAAGTGCTTTCTGTAATGGGCTACTGCTGTTTCAGCCAGCTATTCTTTTAACAAGAAAGTGAGAGTACACTTAGTGGCTATTAAATCGTTAATTACAGTATGTACCGTGTTCTCTAAACACAGAGTACAGTTAAAAGTTATCAGGAAGGGATATCTTTCCTTAATTTTGAAACTAAGTGCAGGATGTGAGTTTTCAAGCAGGAGCCGTGCACAAAAGTTATATTTCTTCCGATGGAGTTTATACCAACGTTTTTTCTTAATTATTCTTGATGTTTTGCCCATTATGCCATTAGCTTCCATAAAGGACAGAGATAAATAGCCAGTATCCACAAGAACAAAGTGTGAACTGAAAGCATTTAATTATTGATATCTTAGTAAGTAAAGTTCTCAAATGATGTTGTCAAATTCTATAATGATCAGAGAGCAAATGTATCAGCTTGTTGTTGGAATGTGTGGCACAGAATGCACAGTACCTACGGATCTGTGAAACCAGCACATTAAATAATAGGTTTCCTAAATTCTCAGTGTTTATCCAACATTCACTTCCACAGTGGTAGTTCCTTACCCAGCGTTTTTTCCTATTTTTTAAAAAGTTTTTTATATTTTTCTCATTTTTTCCACCTCTTCAGTTTAACTCTAATCTTTATTTTTAAACTTGACCTATAAACATTAAAGAAACACGCGCTTTCTCAATGAGTCAGTGGAGACATAGCAAAGGTTGTTCTCGTTACCATAATGCTATACTTGTGCTAGTTAGTCTTTCCTCACATAATTTGTCACTTCAAAAATGTAGGTTACAATGCTAACATACACTAGATAGCTGTTTAATCTATTCTGTTGATAGGCTGGGTTAAGTGCTTCTCTCCTGTCCCATGAAAAACCGGGAATGGGGGGAACACTGCTTTAAAAACTGTGCACGCAGAGTCTATGTGGGAGGTGTTTGCAGCCTCAGAGGTCAGGAACAGACCCTCAGAGCCTGAAGATCTGAAGGGAAACTAGGCAGCACTTGAGATTTCCTGCTTGCCAGGCCACCTAGGCATGCTTTCGTTGGCTGTCTCAGCCTTATCCATGCTCTGTACTGCAGTCCTTTTCTCAATGAGGATACAGAGAGGCCATGGGGGCGATTTAATGCAGGTTCAACCAGCATTGCTTCATGTGGGTTTGCAGCTGGAGATCAGCCAAGTGTGGAGGAAGCTTGTCCCGTAGAGTGGCTCCTTCAGCTTGCTTCCTTCTGAGGCCTGACATGCTCCCCGAGATCCAGTGCTCTTCTGCTGCGTGGTGTGTGCTCAGAATGGGCCTCCCTCATATTTGGTGGGGACATGTCATTAAGCTGCTGGTTATGAGGCCTTCCTGATCCTCCTTCCTTTCTTTTTCTTTACAAGGGTGGAAGGGAATATTTGCTTTGCTTTGAGTAAGATTACCTGGTTGCTGATTGCATGTATGATGGCTAAAACCGTCAGGGAGCAAATAACTTAGAAAGCAAATAAAATAAGTTACCTGAGTATATATTGAAATAGTTGACAGTTACTTGAGTATATATTTGGACTTCAACAACATTTTTTAATAAATTAAAAATTCCCTTGCTGGAATACTATTTACCATTAATATATTTAATTAAAAGATATTTTTGTGTTCCATTTTTTTCACTCTCTCACAGGTGCTACAACTTTCATGTTTTTATAGCATTAGATCAAATAATGCAGATGCTTGATTTCATACACTGGGACATGTTGCCAGGTTAGTTTCTCAAAAAATATTACAACAAGTATTTTAGCCTTCTTTGTAATTATACCATGTAAACTATTCAAAATGTCATACAGTTTTGATTTATAGTGATTACATACACTGTCAATGTTTACAGTAAACCTGGCCAAAGCACTGATACTATTAAGGAACAAATCTTGTTGCAAAAACTACTCAAAAAATTTAATGTCTATACTATGTGCTAGTTTTTCTGTATAGTACATTGCAATAGGATTGAAAATGTGTGTGTTTTGGAGGGGTGTGTTGCCCACATTTTAGCTTAAAGTTAAATAATGTAAGAATGATATTCAGTTAAGATATCTTGAGGATTTAAAAATACTAGACATGTCATCTGTACGTATGTATTAGTGTACAGAGCACCATGTTGCATTTTCAGGGAGGAATATAAACAAGTTTGCATTTCAGTTATCCTTGGCAGTGCTGGACTTGGTCCTGTATTATGAACTCCACTCCCAGCAATGGATCTTAACAAGAAAGAAAATATAAATGTAAAAATTGTTACATTCTAGATAGATGTTTTGCAAAGACCAGAGAACTTCACATTCTTTTTCTTTTCCTCCATATACCAGAGGCTTTACTTTCTTTAGTGATTAGGTCTCATGACTTAAATACCTTAACTGCTGGTATATAATTTGTACTGCAGTGATCTATCTGAACCTGCTCTTATTACAGGTATAGAAGGATGCGTCTAATAAGAGATGTCACAGCTGCAGTACCCCTGTGCAGCTACTGCAAAACAAATATTGTAAAGGTATCTGTGTATAGCATGCAGCACAGTCGGTGATGCTAGAAATATTCTTTTGTGCTTTGTGTAAATAATGTTTAAGGATTATGAAGTAGTTAACATTTTTTTAAAAATGTGATTGATGATATTATGGTAATGTTTTGGGACATCTCATCAGCATTTTCCTAAATGTTCCTCTGAGAAAAATAACTGTGATTTCTTCACTTTCCCAGGCACTAAAATGTCAAAATCAACTCATTTATCTGGGATTTGTGTGTACATGTCCCCAGGGATTTACTTTCTTCATGATATCCTAAATGAGTTGTACACTATACCTTTCACCAAACACAAATAATGCATTTGCTTACTAAACTTGATCCTGTGTCTCTACTTCTTCAGATTACTCTGAACCTACAGCATCCAAAAGAGATATGATGGATTCCGTATTGAAAATGCTGTGTGATAACATAATGTACTTTACACAGAATCTAACAGGATTTATTATTTCTATTTTATTTCATATTAATTTTTCCTTTAGTGTAGTTTATCTTGATGGAAAGGTGAGGATGGAAAGAGTTATAGCACATTTTTATGTGTGTGGAGGTGTATCTAGTTATTTATATTTATTGCAGCTGTGATCAAAGGCCCCAGTGTGCTAGGCACTGTACAAACACATAGGAAGACATGTTCTCTGCCTTGAAGAGCTTACAATGTAATTTAGTCAGAATTATTTAATTCCCTCAAAATATTTTAACCTATTTTTCTTAATATTGAAAAGCAGTTAGTTTATATAACATCCTACTGTAAGAGGAAATAGGCTATTTGGACAGTGCCCATTATCTCAGCAAAATTTCCTGCAAGGTTTTCTTGCCATGATCAGGGGTTTATTACCTGGCTGTAAAAATGAATTCTTGGCTGAATCTTGGCACAAGATATTTTAAAATTGGGTAAAAAGCGTTAAAGTTTAGAGATGGGATTTTCAAAGCATTTGGATCCCCAAAACTCAAATCAAACAAAAACCTGTAAATCTAATAGAATTTGGGCTCCCACCTCCCTTACACTCCTTTGAAAATCCCAACCTAAAAGGAAAATAATCCAATAGGCAGTTCTTCAAAGCGTACAACTGAAGGTGAGGTTTACTAGTTTAAGATGAATGGTTGTGTTCATATAGTTTATAAACAGGCTCTGATTTTTTTTACTAATCGTGTTTCAAGTCTTGCTGTACACATTGTTTGAGCAAAATGTGTAAAGTCGGTTTTTTAAACAAACAAACAAAAGCTTGGCTTTTATGACTATATCAGGGCAAATTCACTAATCATTGCTGTCAAGGCTCTATTTTTAGGACGGCTGAATGGGTAAAGTGTAGTTCTAACACTTGCTAAGGAAAGAACATACAACAATCACTCCGTTATAAAGCTCTGCACCTGCTCTCTCTGTCTCTTCACTTTTTACTTCAACCAGTGGGCAAAACAGTGATGGAAATAGAACTCCAAATCGCTATTTCTTTAAATGGACTATTGGTGACCGTAAATAATGAACCCAGATCCTTACAGAGAACATTGAGTCAAATAGGCTAAAACCTGCATGTGTGAAGTTAGAACTGAAATCTAGCTGGTGGCTAATGTATTATGTGGGCTTATCAATTTTATTCCTTTAGTGGAAGAATTAGGATGGCTATCTAGAGTTCCATTTCATAGGGGACAAAATTTCCAACCATGGGCAAAAGAGGAGTGTGCAGGCTTTTTGTCTTTGAAAATACCACCCATCGTTTCTAAGCATACTAATGATATTTGCACTGGTATAGCACCTTGCATCGTATCTTCGTAAAGCATTTTACAAGCATTAATTAATTAATTCAGCATCAGAACATGAACTGCAAGCCAAATTTGCTGTTGGTGTTAATGGGTGAAATTCCATGGAGGTCAGTGGAGCAGTATCCATTTTTACACAAGCAGAGAATTTGACCCAAAGTGTACATTCTGAGCTACATACATACTGCAGTAATTTTAGATGTGGATAAACAGAAGGGTAGAGAAATGAAGTAAATTGGCTGATGTGATACAGCAGGTCAATCCAGGGCAGGGAATGAACCTGGAACTCTCAGTCCCATCCTATCAGAACTAGACAACACTCCTGGACACAGACACACTTCCATGGCCTGGTTTCTCTTAGAGCCATTACAGTCTATAGGTTAATGAAGGCCAATAGACTGTAATGTAAAGATTTTTTTTGTTTATGCTCTGCACTGATTGACAGAACCCAATACCCTTTAAGGTTGCTACTAAGTATGTGTATCAAAAAAGTCACAGTTGAAAGCCAGCCAACTCTCCACATTTAAAAGCGTGGAAGTCAACAGTAAGGACAATTGAATACCGTCCCATAACTTTCTTTTAACTCTTTATTTCCATACTTTTAAATGCTTGTTTTTTTGTTAATTATAATATTTCTTAACATTCACAGTAACAATCTTTGAGTAAAGCTAATTAAGTTTTGCTCAATTGGTTGTCCTTGTTTTTTCCAACGGGAGGGGGGCAGTGTAGAGTTTAGTTGATCCACAAGGCCTCACATCTCTCCTATAGTTTGAAGCACCAGTGCCCTCCATGCTCTTATACGAGCTATGAGAGGCGCCTACTTCCCCCAGATGCCACTACAGTGTGGATTCCTTAACACCCATAGGGTCTGCACACCCCCTAAATCTTCTTGCTCTTCAGAGCTTTGGACACCCAAAACCCTCTAACTCCCAGTGCCTCAAACAGCCCTGTTGAGGTTTGGAGTGAACCGCAAGGTTCCCATTTCTCTTCTTCTGCTTCTCTTCATAGACTCTAAAAACTACCCATTGGGACCAGCTGACTTTATAGAACTCTTGTAGACTTTATGAAACATGCCCTGCTGATTCAAATAATAATAATAATGCTGATTTTTGTAAATAAATCTTTTAGGTTTGATTAATAAGATGAACCTGTGTAGCTATACAACCACTAATCCTGTATAACTCTAAAATATGGTAGCATTTAACTGCTAAGTATTGAAATTTTACAATCAAGCTAGGTGGGTTTTTTTGTTTTGTTTTTTAGCTAGAGGGACCCAAAAAAGTTTGACATATTGATTAAAATGACACCAAGTTATCACAGAAGTATTTTTCCTGAGCAAAGTTGTAAGCAGAGTGAAATCTGGTTAAAACTTCAGTTAAGAATCTACTACTTAGTGGCTCTGATATTTAAGGCAATTTATAATGATTTTAACTGAAAAGCAACTTGACAACTTTCTTTTCATACTTGGCAGAAAACAAGTTGGTTGATATTCTGCAGTATGCCCATTGGTACAAGGGAGCAACACAATGGCTAGATAATCCATCCAAAACATGATCCCTTGCCTGATGAAGTGAGACAAAACCTTTCTTCCAGTGGTGAAGTATAGCAAGACCCTTGCCCTCTAAATTGCGGCCAGCCATTAAAGAGAAAACTCTTAATTCACTTACTATCCATTACAATTAGATACAAGAGTCATTAACAACTTTGCTTAATGATGGCTCATTTCTTCTCAAGTATGTGCTTGAGTTTTTGAGGAGACCTTACTCTGGGGAGAGTTTGAAGAAGCATCAATAAAACCATTTTTCAGCTAGAGGGACACACATCACCCCCAAGTCAGCATTTCAAGCTTGGTTGTTTTGCTTAGTGACCTGCAATTCAAATATGGTTTGACCAATACTTCGCAGAAACTTTCCAGTTCCCTTCAGCTCAAGGTCAGTGTTTTCCTAGCCAAACCGGCATTGCTAGTCATGTTTCTGGGGGACTAAAAGCTAGGGCTTATAAAGGAACCTGTTTGCATTCTGAACTGTGTAGAGACACTTGTCTGTCCATTACCATGTTGACTAATGGTAACGTCTGTGTTTCCTTTGTAACGTATTACATTAAGTTGAATGAAGCTACCGTGTGATATATCATCAGAGATAGTGATGTTACGTAGGTTGCCTGGATGTTTGCTCTTGTTATTACTGTATGTGATTGCCTTTAATATCTATGAAATGTTCCTGCCGTTATGTGGGTCAACAGTTCACATTTTAGTGCCTTCTCCTGCAGTGTTCAAAACTTCCATTGACTTCAGTGGGAGTTATGCAACTGGAACAACTACCAGTTCAGGCTCATAAATACTAACTGAATAGGTATTTTTATAATAGGCTGTAATGCTGTAAATCTACCGATTGGATCAATATTGTGCATTTTGGGGTCAGTCTTTTCCTCAGTTTACAGCCTGAGAAACTGGGCCATGCACTGAGGAGATCTGTGGGAAGTGAGGACTCTTCGTTTCCACGCTATGGAGTTGCTCTACAGCTACTTTTGTAGCCTCGGGGTAGTAATTTGTACAATTCCTCTGCTTGTGTGCGTGTGTAAGGGAGAATGGCTTCACATAAGTGTAGATCGCTTGGCCCTGTGCCCATTTCTTACTAGGACCAATGCTACATCTTGTGGACTTATGCAGGGAGTCCAAGTGAAGCTGTGCACTATGGAACCATGTGTCGGCTTCCTTCTTCTTTGCATCCTTCCTGTGCACTAGTTCGCTGCGGTCACAGCCCTAGGAACCTATGAGCAGGGAAAAGGGAAGGCATTATTTGCCTTTAAGAAGTGTTTGTGTGTCATCTGTAAACATATTTATATTAATGCTTTATTAGTTCAGTATCGTCCTGCCTGAAATCCCCTTCCATGTGCACTCTAACCAAAAAATATCCAAAGGCCCATGCTGTTTTGAAATAAAGTACCAATGCATGGGTCCATGCTTTTAAAAAGTACTTAAACACAGCTTTACAAAATGCATATTTTAAGAATTTTAGACACGCATATTTAGTGGCCTGTCACAGCTCTCTAAGTACTCTTCTGTGATTCGAAGATTTCCTTTTGTTCCTTTCTCTTTACAAGACCTTTTGGTAATATAAAAAGCCACGTCAATTGCGAGGCTTGCATTGGTACTGGTATGTATCTTGTATAAGTGGCTAATGCACTAGCACATATGTGTGCAGCCTTCAGCTTTGCATGCAGCATATTAAAGTGCCCTCTGTTTTTTCTAAGAGCAGGTTCAAGGGCCCAATACTTGTTTTATATCAAGAGTGGGTTGTGATTCATACTGAAATAAGTAAGTTTAGTGCTCAGACATGAGACTGCCCTGAACTCTCATCTTATTTGTGCTTGGATATCGCAAGAGTCACTAATCTCTCACTAAGACTTTAGGTAGATCATAGTTCAGCATGTACTTTGATGCTGGTTAACTTTTAGTGTTAAATCTCCTTGGGTTTTTTTAGTTTGTTCTAAAACTTCAGTGATACAAATAGGTATATAATCCTTCAAAAAAAAAAAAAAAAATCAAGTGTAGCCTAGAAAAATGTTACTGTAAATAATTGTTTCCTTTATAAAACTATTAAGAAAACTAAATGATTTTAATATTTGTGGACACAAGATTTTTCTGTTGTTTTAACAGTGGTATTTCTTTTAATGACAGCACGATTCGTTACTTTTAGAAATCTTGTGAAAACGTGTGTATAAGCATGCAGCTAAGTCATTGACCTTCAATAGGTGTGTTTTTTGTTTTTAATTTTTAATAATTTATTACTTCTGTGGACATGTTACTACCTTATTTCCAGCAGTAAAATGTCCACAGAATATATTTATTTTTAATTATCTTTAATATTTATCCTCATTCCTAAGAGAAGTATCAGTATGTTATCAAGTGAAACAACTCTGTTTTCAGGTCAGAAGATTAACCCAAACTAAATACAAATTGTAAAGAAAAGTTACATTCAGATATGTTCTACTGCATGGGAAGAAGGAGAGTGAGCGTAGTTGTCAGTGAGAGCTGTGAACTTACTGCAAGTAAGCTATAAAGTTCCTAACACATTTTCAAATTTGAGCTGTACTTACAGGATTGGACATTTGTCAGAATAGTGCTGGCCAAATCGTACACTTTTTGTCATAATAGGCTTCTGTTAATAGAGTTTTTATTATTTAGATTTGGCAGGCTTACATACTTCTATTGCATGAACTTCCTGCTAAGTTTCTGAGCTGTAGTTGGTTTATGACATAATTGCTCTATATGTTGATAACATCTT
>NC_088696.1:22152741-22157741 GCF_028017835.1 Emys orbicularis
GGTGCCAGGAGCATTATTGCTAGTGTCCATGCCAAATATCCTGGATCCATGCACATTGCTTTCATATTTCAGTACTGAGCTAGACAGTGAAATCATGGTTGCCTAGATCTGGACAACTGCTTTGGTAAGTGTGTTTTAATTTGGAGATTAAATATTTTTTATTTAATTTCTAATGGCTTATTAAACAGCTTACAGTTTTATTAACATATATCCACTGATGTTGCAGGAGATAGCAGTTATTCTTTGAGGGATACTTTTATGTTCTCCTCTTTAACAATCTGCCAAATTTTAGGGCAAATAAATAGGATAAGTGAAGTCCTAAAATGTGCTCCTGGTTGAAAGGATTATTGGAAATTCTGTAAAATTAGGTTCTGGTTCATATGCAGCAGAGAGAGTGCACTTCAGTCTTCATCTCAGAAACTCTGTTAGGGGCTGAGTAGAACATTTGCACAAGGTCAGACCTGGCCCATAAGGGTGGTGTTCCAGTGTTAGAGCAGACTGGATCAGAGATGGGGGGAGGGAGGGAAATGTATCAGTGAAACTGAGAGCAAATAGGAGAAGGAGAAAATACAGAACCCTTCAGGTCAAAAACAGCTTATCATAGGGAAACCCCCCACTGAACTTTGCATGGTAAGGTGTGGGATGGAGAGTATCAAAGCATGAAAGTTTTGAAATGATAGAGAGAAATACGAAATAGAGCTTGGATTGCTATAAGAGGCCAGTGGAGAAATATTCACCTTGTTAATAATGCCATTTATACACATAAACATGCACTGGTTTAACTAAAGTTGTGTATTTATTCTGTATAGACCCTCTAATATCAGTTTAGCTCAATCTGGATTAAGCTAAACCAAAATAAATTATTCTTAAACTGAAATAAATTAGTTAAATTAGTTAAACTGGTTTAAAAACACACCTTTTATTAAACCAGTGCAATCACCTTCAAAAACCCTCTGTTAAAAACGCTGAGACTTGAGCAAATGGGGCAGTACTTTTTGGTGGACAGTTAAAATCAGGAAATCTTCTCATCCATTTTGTTGTCATGGATAGACAACTGACTTTGTTCCTACCTTGTAGAACTGGCTGAAAGATAAGGTACTTGCCAAGATTCTTCTCAATAAAGCCGCACCAACCTGTATATACATACAGAACAGGTTATTACATATTTGATATAAGCCATCCATTGTGCTGCTTTGGTTTTCTTTAATTTGCCTGATGAGCTCATTTTCTTAATGGGGCTTCTCTCTGAGTGTTCCCTTTCAACTCTGTTCACTTATTCCTCAAGCCTAATACATAATCCCAGGTCAGGTAGAGAAGTCTCAACCCCCACAGGAAGGTTGATTCCTTCAGTATCATTGGTACACCATTCAGCTCTCTTTCTTCCCAATAGAGGACTAAAAATCTCTCCTTCTAAGTGGTGTGGGTGTGTGGAATTCTCGGAAGTGGCAATAAAATTGCCACACAACTAAATTTGTATTCACTTTGAACCTGAATGTCCAGGCTATGTAGGTGCAAAATAGTTGGTGTTCTCTGCCGCAGGGCCTCTCACTCTGAGGATCCTCTAGAGATAAGATACCATGTAGCTTTCCTGAACCTTCCCTAAAAAATACATAAAGAAATAATTCATTATGTTAAACTAAGAGCTCTTGTTTTTGCTTGGTTTCTTTCCACTTCTTGCTATAACTGCTTTGTGCAGTGAAATTAACTTCTGCAGATGTTATGTATGTTATAAAGTAAGATCCATCATTAAATTGGCTTCTTCAGTGGAGTATGGGTAGCATCATCATGGTTGCTGTTGCAGATGGGGTTCCTGCTTATTACTTATATTGGCCCCATCTATTGGGAGAGTCTGTAGAAACTGGAGTTTGTAAACCAAAAAGCGAGACAGATAGAATGTCTGTGCTCTAATTCTCATTTGTATCTTTTCCCATTGCAATACATGTCATTAATAAGCTGAACTACACTGCGAAGTTTAGCTTGATAGAAGTGTGTTATCTCTTGCATATACATGTTCTCTGCATTATTTTTGAATACATTAGAACATGAGAACATACATTATAGCAACAGGAAAAGGCCACGTAGGCAAATGTGCTTGAATTTTATTAAATTCTGCCGTCTGCTTCCTTCACAATATTCTTTGATTCATGAGGAACAGATCTATTTTTAAAAGATATTCTTCAGTTACCTTCATCCATAGCTTATTTCATATTTTACCATCCATTGGATGAAATTGTGCTTAAATTCCTTATTTATTTCCAGTTTCCTAATGTATAAGGTTACACATTTAGGTCCTGATTCCACAACCTTCTTTGCATGGGCAGCCCCATGCAGAACTACGTTGATGTCATGGCTCTCCATGTAGACACAGAGGTCCACCTGTATGGTACAGCTTGCAGGATCCTGAAACTCTTAACAAATTCTCTATGGAACTTTATCCATCCTTTACCTTAGCATGAAAATCTGCTAGGGTACACCCTTTCCTTCCTGGATTACTCGGGAGCCGACAACACTCTTCTAAATGTGTAACCTTATACATTAGGAAACTGGAAATAAATAAGGAATTAAAGCACAATCATTTCATCCAAGGGATGGTAAAATATGAAATAAGATATGGATGAAGGTAAATGAAGAATATTTCAGGTGCCCGATGTTGACAATAAAGGAGATCCTGAGTATCTCAGAGGTGATGTTGGATAGGTGGCAATCCTCTGTCCACCCCTCTGCTGCATCCTTTTACTTATAAAGGAAATTAATCTTGCTGGTGCCTCCACTTGGCTGGGCCCTTGGGAGTCTCCTGGAATAAATATGAGCTGATCTATGCAATGGGTCTCACTTAAAAGTACCAATTTTAAACATACACAAGTATAAACAACAAATATTCTCTTAGAGTTAATGCACCTTTACTTAACAACTTAGAAAAATGTCACAACCACTTCAAATCAGTAGGGGATCCTTCAATAAATCAATTAATAAATGCAGTTTACAGTAGTAAATGAGACTTAGCCAACTTACATTTACATTGATACCATCTACCCCACCCCTGCATGTACACTCCTCTGAATTTCAGAGTTCTAGACACTTGCTTGCGTGGGCATGCTTGAAGATCTTAAAGCACTCTGTTGGTCCAGTAAAACAGTCCAGCCAAGGCAACAAGGGGCAGAGCAATTCCAAGCTGCACAACCCCTCTGACGATGGGAGGTGTTATAACCAGAGGTTGCTAACCCTGGATCCTGGTTAGACAATGAGACCACTAAGGGGTCTGAGAAGAGACAGAGAGTCTCTTCACTATCCCTCTTCCCCTGTAAGCACCTTCCCAAACAACAAAGGTGGTGGTTACTCACACTGCCTTCACTGCATGCCAACCTCAGTCAGTTCTGGGCACAGCAACAGTCTCTGTCCTGGCTCCAACAAAGCCCAACAATAGTGTCCATGGCTTCCTGCTTGGTCAAAGTCCCAGCAATTTCTCAGCAGCACCTTGTAGCTTTCTAAGAACAGCTCCTGGCTTAGACAGAGCTCCACAAAGCAATCTCAGCTCCTCCAACCAGGATCTCAGCCCTCCCCCTCCCCCCCAAGATGGAGCCCACCAAATGCTCTCCCTGCATCCTCTGGAAGTGGAAGTTTCTCTCTCTCTTCTCAAAGGCGTCATGGGAGTTGGAGTCTCCACTCAGGATCTTCCCAACTGGAACACTCCCAGTTAAGTTCCAAGGACCCTCTCTAGTAGAGGGTGCCTACACAATACTTTGGGTTTTTTTAATGATTAGTTGATGTTTTGGGTATAATGAGTTATAAATAAAGTAGTTCCAGGATAGGACACTTCCACTTTTTAAGTGCCCTTTCATCCTCTTATTGACTCCATTTCTCTCTCCTCGTCTGTCTGGGTGATCAGTTTTATTGCAGCCACACTTCTAGTGTTCATAAGATCAACATATGAATGGTTGACCTCTTCCAGTTGTCTCTGCAAAATGATGTAATGCACCATATTTTGAATCATCTTTTGTGCTCCCACAGACATTTCTTATTGTACCCATGAAGGTTGATAGTACGTAATATTCTGTTCTATAGCCATGTCTTCTTTGTAAAATCTCCTCTCAGTCTCCAGAAACACACAGAACAATGTAGTGGATTTCTGGACCAATGGTCGCATATTTTGCATTAGAAAATGAGGAATCCTCATTTTATGAATGTTACTAAATTGTCCTGAGATTGCATGATGCAAATAGCAGCAGATGCCATGGAAAGAGATTACACTCTGTCACTGAACTGTAAAGCATTAGAAACTAGATGAATATCTCTATCAATCCACAGAATTATCAGGCAACAAACATATCAGAAGTGGCCTTGGATACGACTTTTGGCCGAACATTCTGAGTGGTGGTGTACCCCTTCATCTGGTAAATATCAAAAAGCCACTGATTAATGTTAAGTAAAAAATTACACGTGGGGTCTGGAGTATCAACCGTGACAGTTTGAAAGGATGTATGCCAGTGACCAAACAGAATCAGTGGTTAGATGTGTAAACCCCCTTGTAGCTGGCGGCGCAATAGCAAGTGATTTGCATACATGACATTTTAATTGGTGCACATAAGGCACTTTCTAAGGAGGTGTAGGGGTGTGTGTGTGTGTGTGTGTTTGTAGGGGTGTGTGTGTGAAAATCGGAATAGCACCCAAAGTTGATCAGTATTCCAGAGAGTTGGCTTGGCGCTCATCCTTTCCAGTACCCTCAGCATCAGTCATAAGCCCCTTACCAGGAGAGTAAGGGGCTTAAACATTTCCTCCATTGTGACCTTACTAAGGATACAAAATATCATGGTGAGATCTGTGTAGTGCTACGTTCAGATATGAGCCTTTGAGCAAAGCATTAAGTATAACCCTGACTCCATTGTAGCAGTGTGTTGCCACCATAGATCTTCACCACCACCCACCATTGACAAACATAATCTGATGGTCACATCTGCATGTCAGTCCCATAAAAAGAAACCCTGAGCCTGTCAGAGTGTGAG